>NC_041402.2:61039453-61339453 GCF_900747795.2 Erpetoichthys calabaricus
CGCAGGGTGGAATCCCACAAGAGTTTAGAAACTCACACCAGCCATGATTCTTTTCAAAGGTAAAGTGCAGGTTAATTTGTTTTATGTATTTTTACTTTATATTTTGTATTAATCATTTTTATATGAATAGTTTTGGGTTGTGGAACGAAACATCTGAGTTTCCATTATTTTTTATGGGGAAATTCACTTTGATATACGAGTGCTTTGGACTGCGAGCACGTTTCCGGAATGAATTATGCTCGCAAACCGAGGTTCCACTGTATATAAAAACATTTCAAAGATCTCAGAGTACAGTTGGAAAAGGATCTCTTACTCAGCATTTCAGAAAAGTAGTAGAAGGCAGCCATGCACAGAATTCACTGTAGCTCCATATGCGCAAAACATACAATTATTCAAATTTTTATTGAGCACATCTATCTTGTTTAAAATTGTCCAAAATGTTTCCAGGGCAATATCCAACCTGTGAAAGTTGCAATCAAGTTCCATCCTCATTGGGCCATATGTTTTGAGCGTGCACCAAATTAACATCATTCTGGACCAAAATCTTTAAATGCCTTTCAGACAGCCTTGGTGTCACTAACACTACTAACCGACTTACAGCTGTGTTTGGTGTACTCCCAGATGGGCTTAAAGTGGAGAAGGACAAACAAACTGTAATTACCTTTACTTGACTATTAGCTCATAGACTTGTCTTGCTTAACTGGAAGAATCCTAACCCACCTCTTTTAAGTCAGTGAGTAACTGATGTTATACTGTATAGTATTTGAAGTTGGAAAAAATCAAATTCTCACTTAGAGAATCTGTTCAAAACTTTTTTAAAACCAGGCAGCACCTAATCAATAACATTATAGAATAAGCATTTATATTGGGGGAAAAGACTCATTTCTCTCTTTACTACTCTTAACAGTTTTACTCTGGTTGTAGACCTTCCTCTCTTTCTCATTGGTGGGGGTTGAATTAATTTTAATTTTGTTAATTTTGACTTGATTGTATGGATTGTTATATGCTTTTAATAAATTCAATAAATACATACACACACACATATATATAAATATTAGTAAGACCCAATAACTCATTAAAATTATCCAAATAACTAAGAACCTGGAGAGGAACGGATTTAATGTATAATGAGAATGCCCAAAGGTAACAGTAATGGTAAAGATTTTAATTTAAGCCTCAAAATATGCAGAAGCAAAACTAGCTCCACAGGCACAAATAAACCATAACCCCAACTCAGCATTTGTTGTATGTTTTACTGCTAAGCAACAATATGCCTGTTCGTGCACTGTGAAAACTGTACAGCACAGTGCAGTTTTTGCCCCGTTGCCCCAATCTACACCCTACATATCAACTGCAGGTCTCTTTCTGAACTCATCCCATGTTTATATTAATTAGGGGAGCTGCACTTTTCTTGTATAATTGATTAATTCCAACACTTTTTAGCTGCAGATTGATAATGTCCTTTGTTTATAATAATAATATTCAGATAATACAGCCATGAGATTGTTTTTAGTGTGATGTAAATATTGAAATACTGAGTACATATGTTTACTCAATGCATAAAGACCAACGCTGACATAATTAATTTCCTCTCCATTTCATTTCTAGATAAGAGACATTTTTTAAATTCCTGTCGTCTTGCATTCACTTACAGGTAGAATACTTATCTATTTATTTTAACGTTTACTATTTAACTTACCTCAAGCAGCGGGAGACATGAAATGGTGTACAAGTGGCTTGCATGTGGTTAACTTGAACTAGGGATATAAGCAGCTGTTTAACTGGTAAAAGAGTAAAATATACAAAGTACACAAGCTGAAGTAACCCCTCTTAAGGTAACTTTGAAATACAGTGATCCCTCGCTATATCGCGCTTCGCCTTTCGCGGCTTCACTCTATCGCGGATTTTATATGTAAGCATATTTAAATATATATCGCAGATTTTTTGCTGGTTCGCGGATTTCTGAGGACAATGGGTCTTTTAATTTCTGGTACATGCTTCCTCAGTTGGTTTGCCCAGTTGATTTCATACAAGGGACGCTATTGGCAGATGGCTGAGAAGCTACCCAACTTACTTTTCTCTGTGTCTCTTGCGCTGACTTTTTCTGATCCTGACGTAGGGGGTGTGAGCAGGGGGGCTGTTCGCACACCTAGACGATACGGACGCTCGTCTAAAAATGCTGAAAGATTATCTTCACGTTGCTACCTTCTGTGTGCAGCTGCTTAGTGAAGCGACATGCTGCACGGTGCTTCACATACTTAAAAGCTCAAAGGGCACGTATTGATTTTTCACTCTTTGTTTTTATCTCTCTCTCTCTCTCTCTCTCTCTCCCTGCTCCTGACGGAGGGGGTGTGAGCTGCCGCCTTCAACAGCTTTGTGCCGCGGTGCTTCGCATACTTAAAAGCCAAACAGCCCTATTGATTTGTTTGCTTTGCTCTCTGTTTCTGACAGCCTGTGCTCCTGACACGCACTCCTTTGAAGAGGAAGATATGTTTGCATTCTTTTAATTGTGAGACAGAACTGTCATCTCTGTCTTGTCATGGAGCACAGTTTAAACTTTTGAAAAAGAGACAAATGTTTGTTTGCAGTGTTTGAATAACGTTCCTGTCTCTCTACAACCTCCTGTGTTTCTGCGCAAATCTGTGACCCAAGCATGACAATATAAAAATAACCATATAAACATATGGTTTCTACTTCGCGGATTTTCTTATTTCGCGGGTGGCTCTGGAACGCAACCCCCGCGATGGAGGAGGGATTACTGTAATAAACTAATCCATAATCAAAGTTGCACAGGATGTTTCTGTGTTCTAAAATAGACAACAGAAATTTGCTAATGCTTTTCAAAAGGAGATTTTTAAATTTCAAAACTTTGTACAGTCTGCCCTATTTGACATATCCCAATGAAAATTGAACTGCCAATACAAATGTGGCAGATTTTAACAAAAGCAGACACGTTTTTTCTAACGGACAAATAACTGGAGAGATGGACAGTAAAACAGACATCGTCATCACAGTAGGTGCATTTCTCCATATATACGAACAAACTTAAGAACAGAAATTAAAGTCTGGCTATGCTTCCTGTTCAGCTTTTACAATATTGCTGGCAGGGTAATACAACCATTCTCTGTAACATCACATGCATAACATTACTTGCTCACAGACATTATGCAATGTGACAAAAATGTCATGGGTCATGATGTGGTCATGTTGGACCTTTGTAAACAATGGAAGATTGCCATCAGACAGAACAAAAAGCAAAATTCATGCAGCAAAATAAAAAAAATGTCATTCTCTGATCATTTGGGTGAAGGGGAAAATGAAGGAATAGAATACTTCCATTGCCTTTGTAAGCAGGTGACCAAACAAAGAAAAGATGCCCACAATCTTGTTAGATGAATGCTTACCAGAAAGAGGACAGTCTCTGTTCAGATAAACACAGTCGGCTTCTCAGAAGAGGACAACCACTACCTAGTGTGTCCAGTCAAAACTAGACATCCACTATTCTGTGAGACAATGTCAGAACCTCAGAATGTGAGATTATGATTTTGATTGAAAAATATGGTCCTTAGACCCTTTCTTAGTAACTAGAAAAATGCCACATTATCATCAGATCTACATATAATGATGCAATTTGCAGACTGCTACAAAAAGATTATCTTATGAAGTAGTGCCTCAATTGCAGACAATCTGATAAATACAATCAATTTCTTTTCACAAGTAGATATTTTTTATTTTTAATGACATTTTATTTATATATTTAATTATGTTGTGACCTAGGGAAACAGAGAATGAGTAAGTAGTGGACGCATGTGGAGCAAGTGCATTTTTGAAATTAGTTTTGGATTATAAAATTCACCTAGTGTTTTTGAGAGGTTTTTCTGTTTACTTTTATATGAAATTGTTTTCTTTGTGAAGTTTATCTGGCCTTTGAGGCCATGATGTAAAATATATGCATCACAATGTTAATTATATTTATTTGTGGAAAGCTGGTGCTCATGCAAGATATTCTAACAATGGACCAATGTATGCTGACAGAGCACATGCCGTTTTAAATATAATGTATGTGGTTTAAGCCCTATCCACGGTAAACATCTGCTCTGTTGATGATCTTAGTATACACACACAGGTAGAATTAGGGCAGAACTATTTTGTATCATAAAGCCACACATGTATACACAGAGAAAAAAAAATAGTGAGTGTGACGATGCAGGTTCCGCTTCATGCTCCCATCTGGCTTCTGGGAGCACTTGAACCCGACACCATCAGTAATGTAACCAGATGAGCTGGATGGCGAGGATACAATGAAGCAAGGGGTTGGTACAAAAAGGTGCAAAATGCTTTTATGTACAGTAAAACAACAATACCAGTGTCCAAAACGAGTGCAGTGTTCAAAATGTTATTAAATAAATAATCCATAAAAAACAGGTAAAAATCTAGACCTTTAAAAATAAGGCTAAAATGAGACTAAAATTCTGCAGACGACGCTGGGGTCACACCAGCCAAGCTGTGCTCCTTCCCGTTCTCTTCAGCTCACCCAAGGTATGCTCAACGGGAGAGACTTTAGCCACGGCGGTCCTCATACTACCGACCCCTGTCTTGGCTGCCTCCACCAGCATCTGCCTGACCGCTTGGGGTCGGTTGTCCTCCCGTCTTTCTTCTCACACTCAAAGTCGTCCCTCGGATTCCTAGGGTGGACTCTTCCCCGATCGTACCCACTCTTCGAAAAACCTCTCTCGCTCTCCAAGCCTTTTTTCCTTTCTTTTACTGTCCCCCCTCCTCCACACTCGCGCTTCTCCTATTTATATTGGGGACGTGGCACAGGTGTGGCAATTAGAAGCTCCTGGCATCAATTACAAATACGGACAATTCCTCACCTGTACACTTAAGCGAGGAAACACACGCAGCATCCGAGGACCGCTCTCGCCACACTAACACACCCCCACTTTAAGCTGTGATTGCAGCGATTATTTATTTAAAACTGGCATTTTCTACTAAGCCCGCTATATCACACTGAGTGACAAAAAATGAAGCTCAAGTCTGAAATAATACTGAAGGTTAAAAATGGAGACTCTGCTTAGGTTTAAATTGTAATTTTGAACAGTAGAAACCTTTGTGAGAATGTCTGCAGAACCTGGAAGAAAGGCTGTACGCTGTCATATACTACAAAATATCTATTAAAACATATAAATATATGTGACAATTTTGTAGAATCATAAACATTTTAACTGTAGAGAGTGGTTGGAAAAATGATGAAGCATTTATAGAAGTTTTCAGAACTGGCTTGTCCTTGAGTTTAGGAGTACTGTAGGCAATCTAGTAAATACTGTGAATGAAATTAGGTAGCAGGTTACAGGAGCGGCAGTTCAGCTGGGTTCATCAGCCAATTTAGGAGAGGCACCATTCTTTGGATTTGTACCTACAGAGCATAAACTTGGGACATCCCCAAAATATATGTCCCGAGCTTCAAACAAAAATCACAGTGTGTTTAATGGCAACATGGATATAATGCTGAGTGTTCATGGAAAAAAACATATTGATCAACTTGGAATTAACAGTTAACATAATGTAAAAGAGTGGTTAAACCAAGAGTAAAGTGGCAAGTGCAGAAAATAGTGGCATAGGTTTAAAATGGGATTTAAAAAGGAGCTTTAAGAAAGGGTGTGGTTTCATGAGAAAAGAGGAGTCAAAAAAGAATTGTTGCAAGGGAATAAGAAGTTCTGTTCTCTAGAGTTAGAAAATCAAGTAAAAAATGTTAAGGAAATAGATAAGAAAACAATATCACTTGAATAAAAAGTACCTGCTCAATAAACATTATTGCTTAAACAGATGTCAGATGATGGGTGAGCAGCAAAAACACTTAAAATGCACCTTCCTGTAAGGGTCACAGCACTCTGCTGGTGATTGCCGACTCTTATACACACGTTCATTTATCAAAAGAAGATGAAATGGTTGGCTTGTAACATATCGTATTTTCTTCTTATCTTTAAGAAGAATCTAGACAAGATGTTGGGACAGTTTAGCTATTACTTAAACAAATGGGCTTGATGGACTGAATGGTCTAATCTTGATTGTCAAATTTCTTGTTCTTTTGTGGGATGGCCAACCTTTTTTGGTTTGAAAGCTACTCTTCATTTAAAATATTGGTGATCAACTAATAAAGTACCAAATCAGTATTGCTACTAGTCATGATAGATACCACAAAAAGACACATGGATAATTTATTTCAAAATATTTTACTTATCACCAGACATTTGACAGTATATTCCTGCAATAAGTTGGTCATGTTGCAAGTTATATGACGTTGCTACCACCGTTAAGTTATGCGGTTTTGAGGTTTTGTTTTTATTGTATCCATTGTAGGAAAAAATCTATTCACATTAACAGTTCAATCTGAAAAATCAGTCAAATAAAATGTCACTTTTCAAATATTTGGATACAGTTCTTCAGACAAGAATCTTCAGAACTCAAGGCTATTGCTATCAGTAGCTATTGCCTTCAGGAATATGTTGCAGAAATTCTTGACTGTTTCTTCTTCCGCTAATTCTGCAATCTTTGAAATTAGTTTATTAACTTGATTTGAAATGCCATGAAAATAACAACATCCTCCAACTCTGTAAATCTCTTTTTTCAGCTTCTCCGTGTAAAACATCCAGTTGCTCAGCAAAGCACTCACAGTTGAAATTCTTTATATAACTATTCTTTAGTTGATGTGCCAACATTGTAATTCTTTCCTTGAAATTCTTTGTTAATCTCATGCATTCTATCAGGGTTTTTTGTTTTAATTTGTTGTTCAGTGATTTCACAAAAAAACAATAGTTTCATTAACCATTGTTGATCTTCCATTTTACTGTAATGTTCTCCCCTTGATTTTCAAAACTCTGATTTCTGGAAGAAGGCTGTTGAATTCAGCATGACTGAACCTCTGTACATCTGAGTGCAAAAGTAGATCTTCATGTCCAGCTCCACATTCTTCAAGCAAAGCAACTGGTATCATTGTAGGCTTCTGGCACGGATTAAGTTAAAAATTTAAAATACAGGGATCATAACCTCAGTCAATTGCGAAATTTTTGAACAAAACACTTGCAGATGTATGACACAGTGGTGTGACAGACATGTAGGTATATCTTTATCATTGTTGCATAAAGTAAGGAAGCCAAATTTTTTCCAGTCATAGCTGGTGCCCCATCTTTTATAATGGACACTAGCAGAAAAGTACACTTCTTTAGATCTTCCTGCAACTGGTCTTCTAAATTCTTGAGTTCTCCATCTCTGAAGTTTTTTTTTTTTAAATTTCTTAAGAACTTCACAGATCTTGAAGGACAATCATGTCACCATCTTAGAACTTCTAGCACCTTTCATAAATATTGACAACAGAGTACTCAACTTCGACTTCAATTCTAGAATTTTGGCCTTGTGAAGTTTACTATCTACAGAAAATCCTGTAGAAAATTTTTGATGAAGTTTAGAAATATCTTTATACACTGGCCTTCTTAGACAATGCAACACTTGTGTTACAAGTAAGGGAAACACACTTATATTTCATCACAATAAACAAGAACTCCTCTTCCCATTCACTGTGATAGTGATAAGTCTCTCTTTTCTTTGTTATTGTCTGACTAACACATTTCCACTGAAAATGATAAAACTGATAAAAATGTAATTTGTCAACACAACTTCATGAAGAACTGCAAAATAACATGCAGAGAATAATAGGTTACTTACTTAAGAAATAGAGACACATGAGTATTAATAACAACAGTATGTGATATTTCGAGGTGTTTCTAGAAGGTTCCAGCAGGTTGTACAATAGCACCTTTAGTGGATGTCTGAGATATTACTAGATGTCCCTGTTAGATGTCAAGGGCTGTCCCCAGTGGATTGCTGTTTAAACATGTCTTTTTCTTATTTGCTATTATAATTTCTAATATGGAAAACAGATTGCTTGCTGTTGTTATTGATTCAAATTTCCGCAGGCTACTATACTCGGCTTGGTGGTGGACTGGTAAACTGCAGTCAACTTCTTGGCCGCCACTGACTTATATTTTTGTTTGCATGGTTTCCCAAAAAATATTGTTTCATACTGTGGCCTCAGTTCATCTTACGCACCTCCACTTGACCTTGCCTAGCAACTGCCTGGCAACCAGAACAAACACAATACACAAAATGCCAGCACCGATATCACAAAATAAATGTGGCTGTGTAAAAAAAGTATTTATTTTTTTAACAATATTAAGAATGTGTCTAAATAAAAAAATAATTAAATCTGTTGTGTTACTTGGGCTTCCAAAACCCAAAACAATGCCTTGGTTATTTATTGAATGATTTTATTTTTTTTTTTACTTTGGTTATGTTCTTAAATAAAAGCGCACGTTTATTATATATTTGGACTAAAGTCTTCACACATTATACACTTCATGTCACTACTACCACGGAAAAAGTTTCTGCTTTAGGTGTGTGTTCAGCATTTCTTGCCTCACATTTCTCATCCTACACTTACGCAGATCTTTGTAGACACGGAACACACATGAAATGTAAGTATTCCAAATAATGTTATACTGTATTATTTATCCTATACAACTCCAAGCACATCACCCCACACACAGATAAAGAGCCTTGGCTTGAGCTGAGAGAACTTTTTGCCCAAGTTCAGCTCCATCAAGATGGGGGAAATGGGACAGCAGGCTGCTTGTTGCTTGTGCTGACCGACACAATTACAAAACAAAAGATGCTGATGGAGAGGTGCAAAGGCATTTAAGGTGGGCTGGGATTACCAGTTTTTTCATAGGGTTCAGGGATTCTAGTGTTAAAGGCCAAGAAATGATTGAAAAATTTCAAATAAAACACATTATGACAAGGTTGTGTGTTTGTATGTGCTTGCATAGGACTTGTCATCCTTTATAATTTCAGTTTCTACCTTTCACTCAGTGCCACCAATTTCCAAAGACATTGATAAGTGGATTTAAAAATGGATGGATGCATGAATGGATAGATGTATGTTAGAGAAGTAGAATATTGTGAAGTGCATTATGTTAAAGCTACTACAGGGTTAATCACAAAAATACGATGTTCAATGGTTACATCAAAAGTGTCCAGGCTCAATGGTATGGCAAATTCTTTGAGCACCTTTGTCAATGATTGACCAAGAAAGTGTGGAGTAAAATACCGAAACCTTTTTTTTTTTTATAAATATTTGTCTATACTGTGAAGTACATACAACTTTGCAGTCATTTTTGCTTTAAGAAAATATTTGCACATGAATAATCTCCAAGGTACATACTTGATATCCCCAACTGAGGCAGTTGTTTACGAGTGAGGGCAGACGTTATTATAACAAACAAGCAGCAGAAGTAGTTTTTGGTGGTGTACCAGTCAATGGTAGTAAAAGGGGAGATAAATCCTTACATGAAACTTTTGATTTACCCATCCGTCTACATCTGTATCCCTGCCTCTTGTTACAAGCTCTGGACAGTAGTCAAGTAGAAATGACTGAAATGAGTTTTTATCCTGCACAGGGTTGCTGGACTGTTGTTTCTTGGGCTCAAGATTAGTACTATGCATGCCCAGAAGGGAGAATGACTTGAAGAGGAGACCGGAAGAAGTTCCTGGGTCAACTTTAAAAGAATGCCCACTGCCTCAGTTGGATGAGTCAGAATTGGGTGGAAGTGGACAAAGTTCACCTGGGAGGTGAAGAGGAGGAGAACAGAAAGAGAGAACATGAAGAAAATTGTGTTTATTGCACTACTGGAAACTTTGTGGAAGGTAGCTGTAAAAATAAACTGTCATTTAAAATGGGACTTGTGTTTGTGTCTGAGGCAGCGGGTTCGTTTTTAAAGTCCACACGGAAACTGCTTCCAGTCTCCACTGCAAGTTGTCCGGAGTACGTCCAGGTTATATGGGAACCAGAGTAGTTGTCACCCGGCAGTGCCCTCTGATGATCCCAAAAGACCCGACAGAATTGCTTTTCCGGACTTGCTTTCCCATGAGAATGATTATCTTCACTGTTTATATTTATGTAGTAGTTTAATTATTATTTCTATTTAAACTTTTTGAGTGTTTTGTCTTATTCCAATTATAAGGAAAGGAAAATAGAAAATGGAAAGCTTCTCTACTGATAACTAGTGAATTTGACTGAAAAGAATCTAAAAGATTTAACTTTTTGATATTAAATCTAGTGTATGCCTGAAACACTTAATTCCTAATCGATCTGCTTCAACTTGTATATAAAGATAGTTTGCATACTTCTCATGCCTGAAAACAACTATTTCTAAATAAAATAGATTTTTTACAGTTGCATCAATATGCTGTCTTCATGTTAATTTCCTATTACATCAAATTTCTAGAAATGTAAATATTTCTTCTAGTTTGAATTCTTTCCTTGTACATTAATTGCATAGTGCTCTGTACATGATCTTTTAAGGGTAAAAAAATATTTTCTGCTTTTTCATGTGTTCACACTACAACAAATGTATTTCTATTCTTTATAATAAAGCAGTGTCTTCAAACAAAAAATCCTTATTTGTTTATGGTAAGTTATTATATCAAATTATATTGAATAGAACTAGTAATTATAGTACTTTTGGGGTAAGATTGACAACATTCATTTTCTTCGAAAAACTTATTACCCACATGAAAACTTTGTCATTGATAAAAATTGCCTAATCCTTCAAAAAATAATCTGCTGCTTAATTCATCTTTATTAAAACATTACTTATTCCTAATATTCTATGTTATTTACCATTGATAAGTACTGCTCTATTTGCTTATGTTGTCAATAATCTCTGTTACCTTACTTCCAGATACATAATCAAAATCAAGACACTTGTGTTTTGAACCAAGTAGCTAGTTATTTTTTTAATAATAAATAATCTCTTACATCCAGGTTTTTCCATTATTTTACACATATTTATTACTGTTATAGGTTTTTGTGACAATGGACATTTGTGAGATTTACCTATCAGTGCATAATTGTACCTTTCCATTTATTGGGAAGTCTACTGAACTTTCAGATTGAATTAATATTGAAATCTCAAACTATTAATCATGAACTTTAGCAGAATTTCGGAAAGATATATAATAAGCTACTTTTTCTCAGAGTTCTATTTTTTTCTTTACTGATTCTTTCAGTTAACTAGGTTTATAAAATAGTCTTCATGATCTCATATGGTATTTATAATTTCATATACAATCATGTGAATGCATATATACAGAAAAACTGTTGCTTACATTTACATTAATTTGATTAACAGATGCTTTTATCCAAAGCGACTTATAAAGGAGGTTAATATAATCAAGTAAACATTAGTTTGGGAACAAGTGTTATAGGACAGAGTTACAAAGTGGTTACCACAAATGAAGAGCTCAGAATAAAATACAAACTAGTTAAAATTCCTGGATTAAAAAATCTAGCAGCTCATTTCATTTAAACATAAATTTCACTAAACAAAAGTATCCTCAAACACTTCTTAAACACATTGAGGAAGTCCGAAATTCAAATGGAAGTGAGCAGCTTGTTCAACCAGCCAGGAGCTACACATACAACGTTTCTGGACTGATTTGATACCACACAGTGGTGACAACAGCAGATGCCATTCAACATCTGACCTGAGTGGTCGAGAAGGGGAACAGGACTGCAGAGGTATCTCCATATATATGGGGGTAGACCCTACAGACTACTCTGTAGGCAAATATTTAGGGTTTGAACTTAAAATGTGCTGCTTAGTATAGTCATCTAAACAAAGGAGTGCTTGCCTTGACAGATATGCCACTGCATTTAGAATCAGCTGTGGTGGCTTGGTGACACATGCCAGTGCCCCTGCCAACATAGTATTGCAGTAGTCCAGATGTGACAAGACAAAAGCCTAGAAAAGGAGTTGTGTTGCATACTCTGTCAGATATAGTCTGATCTTGCAGATATTGTACCGACTCAATTTGCGAGACCGAGAGACCATAGCAACACAGTCCCTGAAGGACAATTTAGTCATCAATCACCATCCCAAGGTTTGGCAGGTGTTAGCAATAGTGAGCCAAGATAGACAGCGTTGGGATGCTGAATAGACGGGTAAGCTGGGATAACAAGAAGGCCTGTCTTTGCCAGGTTGAGCTGGAGATGGTGTTCCTTTATCCAGTTTACAATATCAGTGAGACATGCAGAGATTCTAGCTAATATTGTGTAGTCCTGTGGAGGGAATGACAGGTATAGCTGTGTATTATCAGAATAGCACTAATACTAAAAAAACTATAGGAATGGATGATAGGACCTAGTGAGAAGGTGCATAGAAAGAAGCAGAATGTGTCTAGCAGCAATCCATGGGGATCTCCTGTGCATAGCTGATGCACCTTTGACATCTCTTCATGCCGGGAGACACCATAGGATTTGCCCGAGAGGTAGAACTGAAACCACCTGGAGGCAGTCCCAGTTAATGCCAAGGTCAGAGAGACTGGCAAGGTGGATCTGCTGGTTCACTGTGTCAAAGGCAGAGGACACCCAGATAGCTTTACTGTTTTTGTCCCCAGGGGGAAGTTTAGCTTTTTACAGAAACTCTTCAAATAAATAAATACATAAATAAATAAATACTTACACACCAATATAGATAGATAGATAGATAGATAGATAGATAGATAGATAGATAGATAGATAGATAGATAGATAGATAGATAGATAGATAGATAGATACTTTATTAATCCCAATGGGAAATTCACATTTTCCAGCAGCAGCATACTGATACAATAAATAATATTAAATTAAAGAATGATAATAATGCAGGTGAAAAAAAGACAATAACTTTGCATAATGTTAAATGTTAACGTTTACCCCCCCGGGTAGAATTGAAGAGTCGCATAGTTTGGGGGAGGAACGATCTCCTCAGTCTGTCAGTGGAGCAGTACAGTGACAGCAGTCTGTTGCTGAAGCTGCTCTTCTGTCTGGAGATGATACTATTTAGTGGATGCAGTGGATTCTCCATAATTGATAGGAGCCTGCTGAGCGCCCTTCGCTCTGCCACAGATGTTAAACTGTCCAGCTCCATGCCAACAATAGAGCCTGCCTTCCTCACCAGTTTGTCCAGGTGTAAGGCGTCTTTCCTCTTAATGCTGCCTCCCCAGCACATCACCGCGTAGAAGAGGGCGCTTGCCACAACTGTCTGATAGAACATCTGCAGCATCTTATTGCAGATGTTGAAGGACGCCAGCCTTCTAAGGAAGTATAGTCGGCTCTGTCCTTTCTTACACAGCGCATCAGTATTGGCAGTGCAGTCTAATTTATCATCCAGCTGCACTCCGAGGTATTTATAGGTCTGCACCATCTGCACACAGTCACCTTTGATGATCACGGGGTCCATGAGGGGTCTGGGCCTCCTAAAATCCACCACCAGCTCCTTGGTTTTGCTGGTGTTCAGTTGTAGGTGGTTTGAGTCGCACCATTTAACAAAGTCATTGATTAGGTCCTTGTACTCATCCTCCAGCCTATTCCTGATGCAGCCCACGATAGCAGTGTCATCAGCGAACTTTTGCACATGGCAGGACTCCGAGTTGTATTGGAAGTCCGATGTATATAGGCTGAACAGGACCGGAGAAAGTACAGTCCCTTGTGGCGCTCCTGTGTTGCTGACCACAATGTCAGACGTGCAATTCCCAAGACGCACATACTGAGGTCTGTCTTTAAGATAGTCCACGATCCATGCCACCAGGTATGAATCTAATCCCATCTCTGTCAGCTTGTCCCTAAGGAGCAGAGGTTGGATTGTGTTGAAGGCGCTAGAGAAGTCTAGAAACATAATTCTTACAGAACCACTGCCTCTGTCCAAGTGAGAGAGGGATCGGTGTAGCATATAGATGATGGCATCCTCCGCTCCCACCTTCTCCTGATATGCAAACTGCAGAGGGTCAAGGGCGTGTTGAACCTGTGGCCTAATGTGGTGAAGCAGCAGCCTCTCCATGGTCTTCATCACATGTGATGTCAGAGCAACAGGCCGAAAGTCATTCAGCTCACTAGGATGTGATACCTTTGGGACTGGGGTGATACAAGATGTTTTCCAAAGCCTCGGGACTCTCCCCTGTTCCAGGCTCAGGTTGAAGATGCGCTGTAGAGGACCCCCCAGCTCCGATGCACAGACCTTCAGCAGTCGTGGCGATACTCCATCTGGATCGGCTGCTTTGCTGGCACGAAGTCTCCTCAGCTCTCTGCTCACTTGCGCTGTTGTAATTATGGGTGGGGATGTCTCTCCTATGCTGGTATCAGCAGAAGGATGTGTGGAGGATGCAGTACTCCAGGGTGAGAGTGAGAGTGGGTTAGGGTGGTCAAACCTGTTAAAGAAGTTGTTCATTTGGTTTGCTCTCTTTACGTCTCTCTCGATGGTGGTACCCTGCTTCGAGCTGCAGCCAGTGATGATCTTCATCCCATCCCATACTTCCTTCATGCTGTTATTCTGCAACTTCTGCTCCAGCTTTCTCCTGTACTGCTCCTTCGCCGCCCTGAGCTGGACTCGGAGTTCCTTCTGCACGCGCTTGAGCTCATGCTGATCACCGTCTTTAAAAGCCCTTTTCTTCTGGTTCAAAAGGCCCTTGATGTCACTTGTAATCCATGGCTTATTGTTAGCATAGCAGCGTACTGTTCTTACTGGAACTACAATGTCCATACAGAAGTTGATGTAGTCAGTAGTGCAGTCAACAACTTCCTCAATGTTCTCACTATGAGATCCCTGCAGTATATCCCAGTCTGTAGTTCCAAAACATTCTCTCAGAGTATTCTCAGCCTCAGGAGACCACTTCCTGAATGATCGTGTGGTTACAGGTAGGACTCTCACTTTTGGTTTGTAGTGAGGCTGAAGCAGAACCAGGTTATGATCTGCTTTCCCAAGCGCAGGCAGCGAGGTGGCGCTGTATGCGTCTTTAACGTTTGCATACAGTAAATCAATAGTCTTATTTCCCCGGATGTTACAGTCCACATACTGGGAGAAGGCAGGTAATGTTTTGTCCAGCGTCACATGGTTAAAGTCAATATGATTGTAAAGCAATAAAATTCAAAAGAAAGAAAGGTCCTGACTTGGCTGTCACAGTCAGAGTGAGGCATTATGCAGAGGTTTTGCTGTAGTTATAAAGGTGCCCCAGTAGCATTTCTTCATACACTTCTGTTGAATAATTTGTTAGCAGAAAATACTCAGTGTTACTGTGTCAGAGAGGATATGCAGCATTGTTCATGATGGCACTCAGTGTTGTTTTAATTCTGTCCTTTGCTACTACCTCCAAGAGGTCCTGAGTGCACCCAGTAACTGAGTCTACCATCTTAAATAGCATGTTGATATGGTGGGCCTCTCTTGGAGTGGTGTTACTTGCCCAGCACTCCACAGTGTAGGAGATCACTCTGGCCATCACAGAGTTACAGATGACATGTTGGTATCTCTGGCCTACCATAACACATCAACAAAAGTGTGTACACCCAGTCCAAGGTATAATCAGCACACTAATGTGCAAATATAAACACACCCAATAAATAATCGAAATTCAGAATAATGAACAAAAATTGCCAAGAAGTGGTTTTCTGCAGTCAGTTCTTCTCAAAATCATTTGAAAGGTGCCTATATTGACACAGACACCTGAAATTAGGCCAGAAGTATCGTAAGATCTCATCACAGAATACAAAGTTTATTGCTTATTCACAGAGGGTTTAGAATTAGGTTCATGCAAGGTGAAAGGGATCCAGTTGAAGACATAGACTGACTTTAATTAGGTGTAATGCTGTTGCATTCAAATGGTTATGCAGCATATCGTTCTCTTCTCCATTTGGAAAATCTTACATTTTATTTTGTCATTCATTTCCTACTCTTGCAAGCATTCTTATATATTTTTCTTAACAATGTTGTTTATGACATCAATTTTTTTGTGGTTTTGTTTCTCACCATGGTGACTGTTGCTACAATGTGACCAGAAGTTGTCTTTACATGACAACATAGGACACTTTCTTATTTAAGATGGTAGCACATTGTGGGAACACAAGCTTTTGGATAGAGAACCTTTCACCAATTTCACAGCAATTACTTACTATAAGCAGTTAGTTTAGTTTGGAACTTTATGTTTTTCGGCAGAATTTTTTGATTAGTATTTCTGGTTTTAATCACAATCTATTTTTGACTTTCTGGTACTTAACCTAACACTCCTTTTTGTCTTTTGGGAAGTCTGTTTTGCAGGATTGTATACTGAGTATATACATATATATGATACCCATATTTAATGCATAGTAAAATTTACTACTGATTTCATAATGTGACAGATTAGTGACAGACTTCTTCTTCTTCTTTCGGCTGCTCCCTTTAGGGGTTGCCACAGCGGATCATCTTCTTCCATATCAGATTAGTGACAGACTTATTTTTGTATAATGTATCTTAGATGCAGGAATAATAATTTTTGTTCATATTCTCAGGGGAAACATTCAAAAGGGTTTTATGTCATTAAAATGAATAGTTTCTCATAATAATTCAGGCAATGGCAATAAATTTTACTGAATGTAATAGGTTTGAGTGAGACGCACAAGTGTTAGTTATCACTGATTGAAATTCATACGATTTACTGTATGCCCCATCATATAATACATGAAAAGACTGTAATAACACAGTTTGATCTTGTAAGCAATAATGACTGGAAGTGGGGCACTGAGAGGAGAATTTTTTTTTTCTGTATGTTTTAATGGATGGCACATTTGGACTGGCATCCTAGCCAGAATTGTACAAGAATCCTTACCCTGTCAGGAGGCCAGTATAATGGAGGGACTGGGGGAGATGAACACTATTAAATGTCCTTGCTCCTCATATACTAGGTGGCTGCCCCCTTGGATTAGGGATCCCTATGTCTAGCTGGGCATTCTGGAAACTGGGTCCCATGATGCAGCCCTGTTGGGTTCTCTTTGGGCAGCCAGGGGGATCTGAGGGGATTACTTTGTGGGACTTCTGAGAGACCCGGAAGTAATTCCATTGGGCTAGGCCGTAGCAGCAGAAGTACTCCTGGGTCCAAGATAAAAGGAACCTGCCTGCCATATTCAGGCGAGTTGGGAGTCGGGTAGAAGTGAACAATGCTCTCCTGGAGGGTTGGAAGGAGAAGAGAAGAGGAAGGAAAGGAATTGTGTTGATTTATGCCAGTTATGCAGCCTTTTTACAAGGTATCTGATATAAATAAACCTTTTATTTTTATCAGAACTAGTGTCTGTGAAGTTGTGTTTGAGGTTTGGGGTCACAATGAATACATTAGATACCTGCATGGCTATAAAGTAACTGCATTCTACAGTAGATAAACCCACAGAGTGTCCACATGCATCTGCAGAAATTAAGCTAGATGAAAGCAAAACAATATACATCAAATTTTGCCTGTTGCAAAACAAAAATACAACAATACTGTCATTTTCTTTACGGGGTATTCATGGAGCACCTTTTACTACACGTAACAAATGAATATTTGCTTACCATCCTGTTGAAGTACTTGAAGTTATTAACATTAAAAAAAATCAGTTTCATTATTTTATGATATGGTTCTCCTACCTCCATGGCTTTATCCAGTTGAAAGTGTACCTCACTGTAAACAATAAACAGAAAATGTAGTAACACTATACAGCTGCCTGCATCTGTATATGTATAAATCTGCTGGGACAAAGTAAAAGTGTTGAAGTACCACTCAAGTTCCCATGCATATTATTAGGGTTAATTGTAAGGTAAGATTTTGCCAGTGCACTGTCGGCAAGCAACTGGACATTCCATCCACATTAATAGACGTAATTAGTCATTTGTCTCTGTCTTTCTCCCTTTCTACCTGTTACTATCTCTGTCTCTCAATAAGGGAGCCTTCTAATATTACCTCCCTGGTCATCACACTGTGTTGGAATAATGAGGACTACTTTGATTAATGCTGTGGTGAGCAGAGGAAGGTATAATTTCAATCTTCCTCTATTAATTATTAGGATGCTGTTGAGAGAGCAGACAGACAAAAGCAGTGCAGACTTTATGTCCAGTTATTACCAATTTTAAGCTCCATCCCTGAATTACTTAATAACAGTCCCACAAATCAACTTTATTTTTCTCAAAATTTATTTCATCCTGTTGCACGTTCAGTACCCCAAAGAGCTTAACAACATTTATTTTGGCAAGCAGTTCACTTCTTTCCTACAGATAGCAAGTCACTTTTTTCAAGAAGAGAACCGGGATTTCTGATCCGGGTGGCCTAATTATCACCCTAACCACTTCACACTTGGCTGTGAAAGTCTTTCAGCCAGACAAAACTCCAAGTCATCTGCAAACAACAAAAATTGGAAATATTTTGCTATCTGATGTACTGACGACAAAAATAACAAACCTTGGATGGTAATTTATAAAGTAGTAATAAGTCAGTGCTTTTTTTTATACAGTGAAAGACCTGAATTGTTATGGAGACTAGATTTGTGTTACATTTTTAGAGACTGACATCTTGATTCTCATGTTATCCCATGTAGTCCATTTCCGGTGTTGGCACATTTGTTTCTAATAAGCAGCACAGAAGTGTAGTGGCAAATAGGACTTTAGCATCCTTTGAATATCAACTTGATGTTATTATGGACAATCTAAGTGAATGGGACAAAGGAGTTTGTTTGGCTGCAGGGCCTGTTCTCATCACGATATTTCTAATGTTCTAAAGGAATAATTGAATGAATGTGGATAAGTTTCAATGGTCATGATGTCATATTCAGTGCAACATTTTACTAATTGAGTATATAAAAGCGGAAGAGTTAGCTATTAGGTATGCAACCAATCTACAATTATTTCATGTGTAACGCTATCTGTGTTCTTCAAAAGCAGTTATATTTTGTTGTTTCAGTTTATGATTTGTGTGTGAGAGATGAGCACTGACAGCTTTAGCTTGCCTTGGAAAGCAGCAACCATTTTTCATGCCTGTGCTGCTACTATGACCTTCATATAAGTCTTTCACTAGTCTGTGTAATGCATTTTGTTTAGTATCTTGAATAAAGTATAATGATTATTGATTTTTGTTTTACTTATTTAATTAAAGGGAAGCCCTTCCTCTTACTCCAAATCAATGTGGCGTATGACATTCCACTTCATAGTTCAATGGCATTCGCTGTTTAATCTACACAGCAGAACTTTTCTTGTTTGGAATTCAATTAGGTTTAGGTTTCTTACAGGTTTTGGCCATTTCTTTTAATGAGTAAATTATTAAACATTATATTAATTATACTGATGCTATGAAGCATGTCTGAATTTTAACTTACTATGAAAACAGCACATTTTAGTAAGCAGTTTTAATGCAAATAGGAATCCAAAATATGCTTTCTGTGTATGAGTGGGAGTGGGCAAAGATTTATGGAGCAATTTTGAAAGCAGTTGGTGCAGACAATGTTAATTAAGCTGAATAAATAGCATGGAACATTTTAAAAACATTTCAGATTTAAATTTTCAACACCTTATGGTGCCATGTAAATAGCTTAAGGCATAATGATGGAGTGCAACTATTGCACTGTTTAACTGGAACATAGCAGACATTAAAAAAACAGTCTTAAACTATACATCCATCCATCCATTTTCTGTACCCATATATTGACATATAATCCAGAATTACACAGTTCTCACTCAGCTTCCTGAAGTGCAATCAATAAATAAAATGATCCAACTAAAAAGTCCTGCAAATAACATAGTAAGAGTGTATTAAATATCTCAGATATCCAAATATAAACACAACATGAGAAAACAAAATTATACTTTATTGTAACAAAACAAGAAGCTGTTATCTATATATATAAAATTCTTTTCGCGCTTGAAACGGAAATTACGTATGACCACACGATATGGAAATTACGTATGACCACAGAACATATTATAATACAGGAACTACTCACTTCGTTTGTGGACGTCATTTTTATATCGTCTTTACGAATTGTTATTATTTGTGTGAGAGTTATTTTACTGATATTGAAAAGAAGTAAACACAAACACGCCGATCTACCCCATAGAATTACACCCCACGTCGTCCTCTCCCAGCCCTCCTCTCTGGACTACAGTGCTGACCCGTTCGCCGCCAGGCGCGTTCTGACAGAGAAGTTTTATTTATTCGTCCATGTGACTGTCGCAGAAACTGCCACATTGTAACTTTTTTTTTACTTGGCAGTAATTGATAGTAGAAGAAATGAGGAAAACAGCTTTGCGTCTTTCTACTTTTTAACTGTGGCGAGCTGTAAACAATGTGCGTGAGAACAAAGTGGACGCTGGGAGGTGCGGAATGTTGGGCTGCTCCGCGGGGTCGCGAGCTTCGAAGTTCTGGGCAGTGTCCTCTCTTCTTGCACTGTTTGTGACACTTCAAGTACCCTGTCGGCTCCTGGGAGAGTGGAAATCTTTGCGAATGAGTGTAATCGGCGCCATTGAAGCAGGATTCTGTTTGTAAATTTCTCTACACTACTACTTACTGTCCCTTAAGGTGAGTTCGGGTCACTAAAACCCCGCAACATTCAAAGTTCCTTTTGTGATGAATTATTTTAAGAAGTAAATCACATGTACGTAGTGCAAGGTTGTTAGGCAGAAATTTAGACGATCACATAGAAAATGTAATTTCTATAGTACAGCGGTCATGTAGCGCCTTTCACAAGGGATCTACTACCGAGAGATAATTCAAATACATTTTACCTACTGTTAGTACTTCTTACCTGTTGTGTTATAGCGCCTTTAAAATGTAGTTTACCCCAAACCACTCCAGTAGTGCTCAATATATCTTTACTTCTTAAATGTTAATGTTTTATTGTTTAATAACTATAGACTACATTTTATTTTTTTCCCTTGCGCTCAGTGAGCGAAGCCACTGGGTAATCAACTAGTCTTCTATAAACATGTATAATGCACCTTGAAATAGGCTTTTTTATGTATTTAATAAATGAAAGCCAAAAATATTTTGTCACTGAAACTGTCTTAGAGGAAATAAATAAGGCATGCATGTTTGAGTTGTATTACGTTAGACTAGGGGGCGGTAAAATCTGCAAATTTTATTTCAGTCTTCCAAAAATAATCAATGTGAGTTTTGTGAGAAATGGAAGCTACAATGGAAAGTTTATAATCTTCTTAATCGGTTCTTATTCTGGCCCAAATTCAGCCAATTTTATAAACTGCAGCAACAAATATTAACATTTATGTAACACCTGTTGTACATACAGTACATTACAACTCAAGGTACTACACAAACAATAAAAACAGTAATAAAACCAGTGTACATTGAGAAAGTAATATTTAAAAAAGGAAAACAGACAAATAGACATACATTAAAAGAAAAAGCAAAATAATAAAATAAGGTTTTAAAATTAAACATAAAATAAATAAGCATACAATAGTTATTGTGTAGAATACACTCAGTATGGGGATCTTTAGAGATCATGTAGCAATATATTTGCATCTTTGAACAACTTACAATATAACCTTTCACTACAACATTTCTTTTACTATATTCCACTCAAGAAACTTTGTTTAAAAAACTTACCTAACTTTTATTCACTATCTACTGTACAAATTATACATGATACAGTAGGCACTATAAAAATCTCTAAGCTATACTAGTGTTTTGAAAAGTGTCCAGCACTAGATAACCTGAGACGCTTGAAATAAAAAAACTTTAATAAGATTTTCAGATAACGTATGTCCTCATTTTTATTTAATAGTGCCTCGCTGATTGTTCTGTTTTATTTTCCAAACATTTTCAGTGTATTAGCATATATTCTTAAAAAAAAACAATGAATCTTTGTTTCTTAAAACGACAGCACTATTCTTGTTGCTAGAAAATGTACATCAAAAGGTACTTTACAGTGAAAATGCCAACATAAAACAAAGTCTTAATTGATTGTTGCTAAAACACAGTAAAAATAACAAGACCAAGTGCTGGCATGGTGATAGAGCACTTACGCATTCAGCACTTTCGATAAAGAATTAAAAACCAAAGAAAAAAAAAGAGACAAAAAAGTGTTGATTTTGTCCATGGACTAGGCTTTTATCTCACAGCTTGAAGACATGAAGTCAGGTTGACTGGCATCTCTATATTGTCCTTGTTTGAATGCGTGTGGATATGTGAGGGAATGTACCACAAAACTGCATTCTTTGTGCTCTATACTTTAATTCTAGACTGGATAAAGAAAAAAGATGGACATTTGTGAGAAAACAAGAAGTGGTTTCACTTACTAGGAGGCAGACTTTTCGACTCACTACTGTCTGTGCTGTTTTTATCAAATGAATCTTGGCTTCAACATGCCCCATATGTGTACTGCATATAGCTTAAACACTTACGGTTTGAAAGGGGTCATTTACCTTTTTAAGAACAAATCTAGTAGCACTTGAGCACAGTAAATGATAGTGGGTGTGGAGGAGTGCTGAAGTGGGAAGATTACCTATAATGTTGGCATTTTAAGTGTGAATTGATAAACAAATACAGTACATTTGGGATTCTTTGTGAAGTTGTACAGAATCCATTTTAAAATACTTGCAACTTTCTAATGTTTATTTATTTACATTTATAATGTACTTTGCATTTTGTGCCAGTTTGTGGAATTTTAATTTCAACTTTTTTTAACTATTTGTGTTTTGATTGTGGAGGCACATTACTATATGCCAGTGATAAAGAAATGAATAGTACAGTGATCCCTTGCTATATCGCGCTTCGCCTTTTGCGGCTTCACTCCATCACGGATTTTATATGTAAGCATATTTAAATATATATCGCGGATTTTTTGCTGGTTCGCGGATTTCTGAGGACAATGGGTCTTTTAATTTCTTGTACATGCTTCCTCAGTTGGTTTGCCCAGTTGATTTCATACAAGGGACGCTATTGGCAGATGGCTGAGAAGCTACCCAACTTACTTTTCTCTCTCTCTCTCTTGTGCTGACTTTCTCTGATCCTGACGTAGGGGAATTGAGCAGGGGGGCTGTTCGCACACCTAGACGATACGGACGCTCGTCTAAAAATGCTAAAAGATTATCTTCACGTTGCTATCTTTTGTGCAGCTGCTTCCTGAAACGACATGCTGCACGGTGCTTCGCATACTTAAAAGCTCGAAGGGCATGTATTGATTTTTGTTTGTCTCTCTCTCTCTCTCTCTCTCTCCCTGCTCCTGACAGTGGGGGTGTGAGCTGCCGCCTTCAACAGCTTTGTGCCGCGGTGCTTCGCATACTTAAAAGCCAAACAGCCCTATTGATTTGTTTGCTAGAGATTGTTTTCTCTATCTATGTGACATTCTGTGCTCCTGACACGCACTCCTTTGAAGAGGAAGATATGTTTGCATTCTTTTAATTGTGAGATGGAACTGTCATCTCTGTCTTGTCATGGAGCACAGTTTAAACTTTTGAAAAAGAGACAAATGTTTGTTTGCAGTGTTTGAATAACGTTCCTGTCTCTCTACAACCTCCTGTGTTTCTGTGCAAATCTGTGACCCAAGCATGACAATATAAAAATAACCATATAAACATATGGTTTCTACTTCGCGGATTTTCTTATTTCGCGGGTGGCTCTGGAACGCAACCCACGCGATGGAGGAGGGATTACTGTATTTCAATGTGGGTGCCAAATCCAGTCTCTTTGATTCAAGTCTTTTTTGCAAAACAATATCATTCCCTCTTTAGTTTTCATTTCTTTTGAGGTACATAATTGACATGATTAGCACATAACATTGAAAATATTAAAATGTAAATGTAAAATTTAATACATAAGAAATTAAAATGTATGATAAAAATTTACAGTGTGAGTTCATAAAGTTCTATGAACAACTTGTGAGCCATAGTGGACCTGTTAAACCACGAAATTGGTTTTTGACTTTCGCCGTACCAAAGAGCCTCTTTCTCTGGTCATGGCTCAGGAAATGGAAGTAGAAGTGGTCTACTCCTACAAATACTTGTGGGCCCCTATTAATGACAGGTTGGATTGGTCTCAGAACACAAAGAACCTATATAAGAAAGGGCAGAGTTGACTTTTTTCCAAGGGAGACCGTGTAATATGTGTAATGACATCCTTCACATCTTCTGCACCTCTGTGATGGTCAGTGTGGTGTGCTGGGCTAGTAACAACATTTCAAGAGAGGTCCACTGAATCAACAAGCCAATTAAAAGGACAGGCTCAGTTAAGGGACTCACTCTGGAACCTCTGTAGGTAGTAGCAAATGAGAAGCACTACTGAAGCTCCTTTTCATCAACAGCAATACGTCTGCATAATGCATCACAGTGACTGTGACAGCCAAATCAGAAATTTTATCTATCTAATTCATCCAACAGCATTCCTCAGTTACAAAGGATAAAGACTGTCTGCAAAGGTTCAGAAAACATGAAAACTTAATTCCTGCTTTGTTGCCATGTGAGTATGGAAGGAGTGCATCATTGTCAGATAGATCCCTCACAAAATTAGAGGCCTGTTGGGTCTGCTTCAGCCGCTCCTCTCTCCTGTTTATTTTTTTCCTTTATAGCCTTCCTGACTGTTTTATTTAGTTTACTTCACCCTACTTTTCTCTTCTTTTTGTAAGTTTCAAAGTAGGTTTGCAGATTTGATTTATTATTATTAGTTATTGTGATTTAATATTATTAATATGGTTTTGTTGTTATTGTTATTTGTATTCTGTTTGTCACCACTATTTTGTGACAATATTTGCATAGCCACTGCCACAACTGTGTTTCTTGTCATTTATATTGAGGTTACGTCAAGATTTAAGAAATTATGTCTCGCCTATATAAGATGGCAGCACACAGTGCTCGCTTTTTCAAGTGTTGTGAATCTTAGTTTTGAGGGTCTTGGAACAATTTGGGTACATTCATTTTTATTATTTCACATTATTATTTTTTTTTTATTCTCATCTTGTCATTGTATTTAAATTCATGGATTTATAGTAAAAGTTAGGACCTTTTTGCAACTTTTTCTCCTGTGACTTTATTGTTTTAAACATACTTCTTACCATCATTCCTTTTGTTTATTCCCATTTCTTTAATTCTAGCTTGCCCCGACTTAATTTCACTCCTTGGTCAGTTTTCTTACTAATGTCTTTTCGCAGTCAGCGCTTTTCAAGGAACCCACTCTGGTGTTCATGCTGTTATAAAGAAATGTGAAGAAACTGGAAATGCAGTACACAAAATAAAAAGCTGTCTGGAATTGATGAACAGTACTTAAAGGTAATTTCCTTAAGGGATAGAAGGAAATCCAGTGAAGTGCTTGCTCAGCATGTGTGTGACGATGCGGGTTTGCTCCATGCTCCTATCTTCCGTCTGAGAGCCCTTGAACCCGACATCATCACATTTGGTGGCAGTGGTGGGAAGAGCTGGCAGTGGGGACAGAAGAATCTGGACACAGAGCAGCAAGCAGGATTGGTGCCAAATTTTAAAGAGCCCATGGACCCAATCTGGAAGAGGACATTTTTAAAGGACTGAGCTTTTTAATGGATATTTATTTATTGATTGTTTTTATTGTCTTTTAAAAGTTCTTATTCTTTTATGTCCTGTTTTATAAGGGGGGCTTAGGCTGGTTATAGTGTTGGATTGTTTTAGTGCTTTTATTATTTAGTGATTTTAGTGCAGTGGTAGTGTGGTCGAGCTGTGGACCTGGGCCACCAGTTGCACAGGGTTAGCAGTAGCATGGAGCCTTCCTGTGCAGCTGGAGGCTTATGGGGGGTGGAATGTGGTATAGCAGGTCCACAGCTCATGTCAAAAGGGCCACGTTTAAAATAAATAATCGCCGCACTCGCGGCTTAGTGAGGGGGCGTGGTGGTGTGTGGCTGAAGTGGTTCCTGGGGTGATTTGTGATGCAGGCGGTCCTTGCTTAAGTGTATAGGTGAGGAGTCGTCCGCATCCGTAATTGTTCCTGAGAGCTTTCTGATTGCCACAGGTGAACCACGTCCCTGTCATAAATATAAGTGTGAGATGGTTAGGGGGTCGGAAGAACAGCCTGGGTATTGTTTTGCATCAGGAGCAACTTAGTTGGAAGTATCTTCGAGGCCTTTATGGGAAACGTCTGAGACAGTTACAAGAAATGGCTCAGTTACATGAAGGCTTTTCAGCTGGCAACACCATGGAAACTTCAAACTTTGCACATGTTATCTTTCAAAATGTAGCTAAAAGCTATCTTCCACATGCTGCATTAGAATGTCATTATACTCTTACTCAGCATATCAAGCCTCATCAAAAAGACTGGGTTGGCATTTTTAAGGTTGGCTGGAGTACTGCACGGGATTACTATACTTTTTTATGGTCTCCTGTCCCAGAGAATTACACTGAAGGCACCTCAGTTAATCGTGTAGTTGTATTTCAAGGTTACTATGTTCCAAATGATGATGAGGCATTTTATCAGTTCTGTTATGTCACTCATAAAGGGGAAATCCGGGGAGCTAGTACCCCATTCCAGTTTCGCGCATCCTCTCCAACTGATGAAGATGACAATAATTCTGATATCCTTGTAGTAACCACAAAGGCTGGATTTTTAGAGCAAAAAATTGTTGAAGTTATAAAAGAAAAAGATGAGCTGCAAAATGAAATAACTTCCTTAGGGCCAGAAAAGGATCGACTACTTCAACAGACACAGAAGTTAGAGAAAGAAATATCAGAGGAAAAAGTAGACGTTCATCCAGATTAGAAGGTAATATGAGGAACTTGTTCAAAATATACAAACTCTCAAAAAGGAAAATGAAGAGATTAGACAGAAATATCAAGAATCTTTTTCCAAAGTTCTCCAGCCGGAAGAAGGACGGCTGGCCGCGTAACGCCGAGAAGGCAGCAGGAGTCAGGAGGCTTAGGTGGTGGATTCCCCAACGTGAGCATCCTGGTCATTAGGGAAGCCAAATCTCGATCTGGAGAGTGCTAAACCGAAGCCAGGGATTGGGAAGCCTCCAGATCAGTCGTGTGGGAAGAAGGTCAGCTGCAGGAAGGGCGACTCCCCTATTGTAAAGCCCGATGGGAGAAGCAGGGGAGCCGCCAGGTAAAAGACGACAAAGGGCTTTATTTTAAAGGACAGCTTCCAGCCGTTGTTTTAACCTAGTTTTTTTTTGAAGATTTTTTTCTACTGTGTTTTTTTATAGATTATTTATTTAAGGATTTTGAAGCACTGCACATTATTTTGAACATCTTGTTTTGTTGTTGTTTTAATAAAAGCACTTTGCACCTTTTGCACCATCCCCTTGCTCAATTGTTTGTGTCTCACTGCCAAGCTCATTGGTAACATTACCGACGGTGTCGGGTTCAAGAGCTCCCAGAAGCTGTATGGGAGCGCAGAGTGAACCCACATCATCACAATGTGGCACCAAAGTACACTCTTCATCTGTGCAAAGAATCTTAAGTCAGTTGGTCTTGTATTGTGTGTTGAAGCTAAGAAATTGTTTTTTCAAAATTCAAATAGCAGAAAATATTGCCATATGCAAAAAAACACAAAACCTGGAGAGACAGTCTTATGGAGCAATGAGCCCACATTTTAAATTTGGGTTTTATAACTGCAACAGTATGTTAGAAGAGGAGTTTGTGAAGCATAGTGGTAGTTTTGCCATAGTCTGGAGAATCATTTTGGTAATGGTGTGGGGATCTGGTAAAAATTAATGGGTTCATAACTGCGGAAGTATAAGCAGTTTTCAATTCATTAAACTATTTTTCAAAAATTAAAAAAAAAAAAAAATATATATATATATATATATATATATATATATATATTTGGGATCATTACCACGCTGAAATATACTTTAAGACCTATTTGAAGGAGAAGATTGAACACTAGTTGTATTAAATTTGTTATATCAGAGCCCCACCTTCAACCTAACTGAATGTGTGTGGCATCTCTTTGACAGGAGAAAAAAAATAATGTGGTAAAGTCAAGAGTTATGGAATTATCCTGGAAAAAGCTTGGAAGAATTTACCACAAAACAACTTGAAAAACTATACAGTGGTGAACCTAAGTGAACTGCTTTAGATTTACATGCTAAAGGAGGCCACCTAAAATACCAACTAGTTTGAAACACATTGTCATTATGTTTAATTTAATGATTTTGTTTTTATTTTAACAAAGTATAATATTTTCACATCTAAATACTCACTGCCCAGGTAGCTAACTGTGGTCACCCATTACTTTTTCAAAGCACTCTATATGTATAATATGTATGATAATGGTTTAAGATGGGAGCTAGATTGGAAAATGCCCCCATAAGGATCATACTTACTATAGAAACCTGCCTAGATGAAATGGATATTTAATGTAATGTTTTTCTTAATCATATGCATTGAACGTATTTGTGACACTACATTGCATTTTCTAGTCATATTTAGTCTTAAAGAAAAATGCTCTCGAAACGTAACACGTACATGTATTTAAAAATATTAATTAATTGTAAAAGAAAAACATTATGAATTATACATGACTAGCAAAATACCCGCGCTTCGCAGCGGAGAAGTAGTGTGTTAAAGAGGTTATGTAAACATATATATACATAAACATATATACTTATATACATATCTACATATACACATATCTACATATATACATATATATATATATATACATATAGACATCCACATATATATACATATATCAACATATATATACACATACATATACACACATACATACATACACACACATATATATATATATATATATATATATATATAAATATATATACTGTATATACACATACAGACACATATATATATATATATATAGCAAAATACCCACGGTTTGCAGCGGAGAAGTAGTGTGTTAAAGAGGTTATGTAACCATATAGCTACGCAAACCCAGGAAGACATGGAATCGTTTAAATCAAGTATCATTACATCTTCCTTTCTTAAAGAGAAGTAAGGCAGTACTTATAAGCTTACATATTTATATATAGACATATATATATATATATATATATATATATATATATATCCGAAGCTGTGCAAGCACACTCTTTTGAGAATGCAACGTATAGTTGTACAGAAGAAAAGCAATCTTGCCTGAAATGAATGGCAACCTTTTCTAGGTCTATGAAGTTAATTTAAACTTTAGGTTTACGCGGTGCTTTCTTTCCGAAGTACCTGCACTCATGAATATGTCTGTATGTGTCAGTCGGTCAAATCCACGCGCTTCGCACCGGCGAAGTACCGCTTTTAAATTTTTATTAAGAAGAAAATAAAACGTTTTTAAATTGAGGGAAAATATACAAATAACAGTTTGTTAAGGATCAGTTTTTTTGTGAAGCTGCCTTTACTCGAGTGATCACTTCGAGCTGACTTGGTGGCCAAGTGTAAGCATTACCTGGAAGTAACCACCCATACAATCAGATTGTGAATCAGACTACGAATGCCGTGAATGTAATTACACACTCACTGCACTTGCTTACGGTAATCGAACCTCAGACGTCAGCGCTACAGGGGCTTAGCAGCGGTGAAGTATTGGTTTTAAATTTTAATTAAGAACAAAAGAAAACCTCAGAGGTTCAATTCCCGAAAGGGAGTGAAGTGAGTGTCCGGCTACCTACCAGGTAAAGCTTATGGTCGGACAGCAAGTGACGTAACATCAGCCATGGTGCCTTCAGTTGTGAGAAGCAGATCATAGAATGATTGAAAATAGTTTTGCATTTACCTTTTTAGTAAAAGGCGAGCTTTTAAGCCTGAGAAATCACCCCGTAAATGCACACGTTTATTTGCACATGTGTTAATATGTATGGTTACACAGTATTAAAAGACAGTGAACAACGTCAGTTACCTTTGTTCCCGCGTTTGATAAAAGGCGAGCTTTTAAGCCTGAGAAATCACCCCGTAAATGCACACGTTTAATTGCACGTGTTAATATGTATGCTTACACAGTATTAAAAGACAGTCAAAAATTAACGTCATTTACCTTCGTTTGTCTGTATGTGTCAGTCGGTCAAATCCACGCGCTTCGCACCGGCGAAGTACCGCTTTTAAATTTTTATTAAGAAGAAAATAAAACGTTTTTAAATTGAGGGAAAATATACTAATAACAGTTTGTTAAGGATCAGTTTTTTTGTGAAGCTGCCTTTACTCGAGTGATCACTTCGAGCTGACTTGGTGGCCAAGTGTAAGCGTTACCTGGAAGTAACCACCCATACAATCAGATTGTGAATCAGACTACGAATGCCGTGAATGTAATTACACACTCACTGCACTTGCTTACGGTAATCGAACCTCAGACGTCAGCGCTACAGGGGCTTAGCAGCGGTGAAGTATTGGTTTTAAATTTTAATTAAGAACAAAAGAAAACCTCAGAGGTTTGATTCCCGAAAGGGAGTGAAGTGAGTGTCCGGCTACCTACCAGGTAAAGCTTATGGTCGGACAGCAAGTGACGTAACATCAGCCACGGTGCCTTCAGTTGTGAGAAGCAGATCATAGAATGATTGAAAATAGTTTTGCATTTACCTTTTTAGTAAAAGGCGAGCTTTTAAGCCTGAGAAATCACCCCGTAAATGCACACGTTTAATTGCACATGTGTTAATATGTATGGTTACACGGTATTAAAAGACAGTGAAGAACGTGATTTACCTTTGTTCCCGCGTTTGATAAAAGGCGAGCTTTTAAGCCTGAGAAATCACCCCGTAAATGCACACGTTTAATTGCACGTGTTAATATGTATGCTTACACAGTATTAAAAGACAGTCAAAAATTAACGTCATTTACCATCGTTCCTGCGTTTGACTCGTGCTGTAAATCTCTTCCTTGTTTTTAGGTCACGTGATTAGGTAGGAGGCGTGATGACGCGATACGCGACTCCGCCTCCTCCATTACAGTATATGGACAAAAAAATATGTTCCAGTTATGACCATTACGCGTAGAATTTCGAAATGAAACCTGCCTAACTTTTGTAAGTAAGCTGTAAGGAATGAGCCTACCAAATTTCAGCCTTCCACCTACACGGGAAGTTGGAGAATTAGTGATGAGTGAGTCAGTCAGTCAGTGAGTGAGTCAGTCAGTCAGTCAGTCAGTCAGTCAGTGAGGGCTTTGCCTTTTATTAGTATAGATTAATAGAAGGCATTGTTTCGTGTGGTTTAACACTGATTCAGTTAGTTTATCTGTTTCAGTCAGATAAACTAAAAAACTCACAGCTATGTATCGAAGTGTGTATATTTAATTCTGTAATATGTTTTTATAGGAAGTAAATTAGTATTCCACAATACACAGGTGGTTTTGCTTTGAAAGTTTTTGTTTATTATGATGTCCATCTACTTATTTGGTTATTTTCTGTTTACCCATTTCTAATTTGTTAATAACAACCAGCTTTTTTAGGTTTCCTTCCCTCATTTCAACTGACACATTTGCTTTGTGAAGCTGTTTTGATTACAAATATCAGATTGTAACCCTTAAACTACATCAATATCCTGAGTTGCTGATAATAAGATAATCTGTTGAGATTAATGTAGGTACGCCTGAGTGGTTTTCATCACCAAGTGCTGATTATTTGATACAGTTATATCAAAAAAATAAAAATAGATTGCTCACATACAACTTTATCTGCCATCAAATGGTAGCCAGACACAAGTTCAGGATAACAATGGTCCTTGTGCAGTGACTTTATGGCCTCTATATCTAATAGTGAATATGGCAAGCAAGGCCCAAACAGTATTCTGTATTAACCATGAATTATTTCAAACTGTGAAGAAGAGAAATCAAGAGCAATAAGATGTACATGTAATCTGATCATTTATACATATAAATAAATTAAACAGAACAGGAGTTTCAGCATGACAATAGTGTATGAAAAGAGAACATAAAGGAATTGCATTGAAAAGATCCAATGCGCAGCCATTTTAGATGGCGAAATACATTTAATATTGTTAGAATAAAGAATGTAAAATAAAATAGAAAAAAATATGTAACAAAGACATAATAAAGGTAGGTAGATGGTGGGTGAAGTGGCAGGCTCATTCTGAAAGTAGAATAATGAACAGTATTATTGACAATGTTGGATATTAGTCTAGGAAGTACTTAAATGCATAACTGAACTAAAATATTTACATATAAAACTATAGTTTAGTTTATAATAAGGAATATATTGCTCTTGTATCTGGTTCCTCTGGTACATTCAGTATTAAATAGCAGCTGTTGCCAGTCTAAAAATCTTATTTACTTTTTTTTATTTGTAGGAAGTGTTCAACAATCCACATTAAGTAAAACAGGGAGATGGTTAGCAGACTATATCAGGGAACACATTGGAGCCTTTAAAATCAAAGACCTTACAAAACTTATTGTAGAACACTTCACATCCCTTCCTCACAGCCACACAGACATCTCTTTTTTGTGTTATTTTAGAGGGCTTCAAAGATACTTTATAAAGAAAAACAGAAGAAGCTGAGCTCATTGTAAGCCTGGGATCACATATTTCTCCAGGTTTTAGTGTCCAGCTAACTTTTTAATCTCTCCCTTCATCTTCTCAAATGGCAACTTTTTCCTCTCTTACTCCCATCCTTTCTCCTTTTATCAGCCCTGGCTTTGCTCTCTCTTTTATCTCCTATATATGTTTACCTGTTCTTTCCTTTCCAGTGGCACACCTGATGAAGGCTACACAACCAAAACATGTCTTTAACTTTCTGGAAATAACTTTTAATCTTTTATTTTCCTTTGCAGATGCACATTGATGCTGCCCTACACTAATGAAGAATGCACACCACTGTGGGTTTTGTAATTTAATAAGGATGTTGAATTTTTAACTAAATGCTTTACTGTGTCTTCTCACCTCATTATTCTAATACCTCATTACGTGCATATCTTCAGACATAAATCAGGAACCATTACGAGATGTGGGAAGATACCTGAATATACCCAGAAAGAACATGTAAATGTGGGAGAAAGTGGAAGAATATGCAGACTCCTTGGATTTGCATGCAAAAATTAAAAATGGTAAGTTTCAAGAATTAAGCACTACCTCATGCTACCATTTTGTCATTATGTAATGTATCCCCCTCCATGCCCTCCAGGAGGTGCGCTCTTCAAGCACTTTTAGCTGCAAGCTCTTCCCATCAAGGTGTCCTAAGAAGCACCTCTTGGTGTCTTTTCTGCCCACTGCTATCAATGCTTCCACCTGATGTACTTGTGAAATGTATTTATTTATCAATCAATTAATTGATTGATTAGCTTTATTACTGTCCTGTGAGTTTGTACCCCCTTGTTTTTTATGTTTCTGCTGCTGTATGCATTTGAACTTCCCCAAGGAATTAATACAATGGTATCCAATCTATCTAATCTAAGCATTTAATAACTACAATTTGGGCTACGTCCTCTGGTTTAATAAAATATTAAAAATGATATGAGTCGCAATGGTTAGCACTGCTACCTCACAGATCCAGCATCATGGGATCAAACCCTATACTTGGCTGTTACCTCTATAGAGTTTGCACTGCATGTTCTGTCTGGTTTTCCTTCGGTTGTGCTCTGGTTGTCCCCCTTCCCATTTTCTGGTTAGTTTCCTTGGTGAATCAAAAAGTAGTCATTGTGTGAGTATGAACATGAGTGGGCCGAGTAATGAACTGGTTCCCAGTCCATAGCTGTTTCTTTCCTGTTACCTTCCATTGAGTGTTTTAGCCCCCTGCAACAATGAATTGGAATAAGCAGTTTTGAGAATATAATATTAGATTTCTTTAGTTTATGATAAACTTAATTTTAGGTCCACTTTATTTAGCCAAAAAATTACTTGTTAAATACTTATTGTACTCTTGGGATTTTATCTACATTCTCTTTCATTCTTTGTCAAATTTTTACAGTTGAAGAAGATGTCAGAATATGGAGGCTTTCTAATGCAAAGTAAATCAGCTTGCATATTGCACTGTATATCTTTACTTAAAAAAAAGACTTTCCTCTTTTTTCTTTGATGTTTTGTATGCATTTATTTTCCTTGGTAGAGATATAGCTCCACTGAAGCTTTATTTCATCCTTGCTTACCATTTGGTACTAATGTAAATGTGCACTATGGTAAATAAGACTAAAATTATACAGCCCTCTGAAAGTAGGAGCAGCTTTCTCAGATATTCTGAAAGCACACAATAAAACATACTGAAATGAAATGAAATATGTGAGGAAACATTTCATTTTAATATATGACTTTATCATACAAAATGTAAGGCATGTTTTCTTTTGACAAAGACACCAAAGGTAAAGAAAAAAAATATTACTGTGGTGGCACAGTGGCTAGTGAGTAATGGTGCCACCTCATGGATTCATCATCCTGTATTTGAAGCCTGGTTGCTGTCTTTGTAAAGTCTGCACAGACTCCCTGTTTTCCTGAAAGAATTCCTATTTTCTTCCTACATACCCAAAGACAGACTAGTTACTCTACGTATTTGAAATTGTCTAAATGTAGGTGTGTGCATATGAGTGGGCTCTGTCCTGTATCAGGGTGTCCTATCTAAAGCTATTAACTGCCTTGTGCTCAGTGATGATAGAACAAGCTACAGTCCTCTGTGACCATGAATTGGATTAAACATGTCCGAGGATATTTTGTTAGGTTATATATAACCTACTGTAAGCTCACCCAACCATTTTTTGTAGTTGCTTTATTTCAGGTTTGTGAGGTACAGGATCCACACTGGATACAAGGAATTGACCTGGAGTGTTTAATAACCCATGACAAGGTACAGTGAAACAAATTCACTTCTACAGATGTGTGACAATTTAGAGATGCCAGTTTACAGGAGATACTTTAAACTGTTTGTCTAAGAGATCTTTCACTTCTCATCCAAAGTCTTGTCAAGCTGAACAGGATTGTGGTGCATGCTGGGGGGATTATAACACAAAGAAAGAATCTTTTTTATTCTATACGCATTACTTGCTATGCTTTGAATATCAGAGAATTAACCTTGAACTTTGGTAATGTTGTCTGACACATTTGCCTGTGCTTTGTTTGTTTGACCTTGCAAATCCACATTTTGAGATTTACTTGTTCAGCTTTCCATTTATATTAAAGTTATTTTTGAAAATACTTTTTTGCCTTTTTCTTTGAAATAAATATATATGGGTCAAATTTGACCCGTAACACCATAGATGTTACTATAGTAATTAATATTATAATAAAAAATATATATAACAAATTTGTTTAAGAGATGTGTTCTAATACCCCTCAGTAATAGTCAGGTAACATAACAACCTTTTATTTATTTAAATAATTCTCTTGAGGTTCATTTAATCATTTTTTAAAATTGAAAACGAGAGGTATGCTGTTAAAGTCAAAGCTCATGAGGTCACAGCAAAAATATTAAAAACATTCTTTTAATGGACAAGGAAGCGTAACAAAGTAACCAAGAGGTAAGGAAAAAAAATTGGATGATAAATAATTGTTTTGAGGGTAATATGGCTGATTAAAGACATGGGTCAAAACCGACCTATTAACATAAGAGATAGTAACAGAAAGCTAACATAAGAGGAAGGTTAAGGCGGGTTGGATTACAAGAATAAAAATAGATTGATTCAACAACAGGTATATACAGAAGAAATTAAATTTAAGGCATCAATGATTTGAAAGATGTAAAGATTATACTAAAATATATAAAGAAAAGTAAAGCAATATTATTGCCAGTAATGCAGAGAACTGCATCAGTTTACTTGGCAATATTTCACATTAGTAGAAACTCAATGCCTTCTTCTTATGCATAAATTGTTTTAAAACAGTATTTTGTTGTATCGAAAACCTGGAAATCATATCACATGTTTGAAATTTAATTCATAAAAATACAGGCACCAGCCATGGGTGGCATCTGCATTACAAGTTAAGAACATTTAACAAAAAACAGTTATAAAATGTATTGCCTATTACTCTTATTGTCTTTAATTTTCTTCTTCTAAATTGAAGTAATATGCATTTTTACACAATTGGAAGAACACTGCAACACAGCATTTTAAAGCGTACAGCTTGAGCATCAAGGTTTGATTGTTGATATGAGAACTTCTTGTGGAATTTCAAATTTACTTTTTCTCACTGTTTTCATATGAATTTTGTCCCAGTTGTCAGGTTTATTGGAACCCTAAACTGGATAAGGCCGGCAAGTATGTCGATAGATAGCTAGCATAATCATACGTAAGAGATTATTTATTGATAAAGGTATCTCCCAAAAACAAATATAAAACACTATATGTGCTATAGTTCTTTTAGAATCAGAAATGTGGAAAGAAAAGTAACAAGCATGTGAAAGACGTCATTATAGAAAAGCTAGTATTACCCCACACTTTTGTTTTTAAATTATTTGTCCTTCACTACTCACCTTGTGTTTAAACTCAACTTTTCCATCTTCCCCATGTTCATTCTCACTGTATTACTGTACACTTCCATCATGTGCTGTTAAATACCTTTGCATAATTTTCTGAACCTTATTTCTCCTTATGCACTACAAAGCAGAGTTTTTTGTCACTTTCCTAGTCTAAAGCTGTGCAATGAGCTTCCTGTTAGTCCCTGAACTGCTCCAAGTTCACTGATTTTCATGCACATCTTTAGGGAGACAACTTTTGACACAAAATTTTGGGACTACATACCACTGTCCTTTTGTAATGGATTTTGAACAGCATTTTTGAGTCCATCTCATGTCATAATGTGGCTTAAGTAAACAAAATAGCTGCACAAACATACTGCATATGTAAGATAGCATAACTAGTAACTGTAGTAGTACTGGTACATGTACAGTAAAATGCTTACTTTAATATCTAAACAGATAGACTTTGCCACTCTCTGGCACCTGCACAACCATAGTGTTGTGCCAACAACTCTATGGAGAGTATAATTAAAGTTCATGTTTATTGTTATGTATAGGATGAAATGTGTATGTCTCCCACAGATGAGTGACAGTAATACAGCAAGAATAACAGAAAATGAATATAACACACCTTTGGACATAAACTGTCATTGAATCCAGTGTTATTGGTCCTGTACTACTCATGTCAAGAGAAAAAGAAGGAAAACACTTTGCAGGATGGCTGAATTCTTTAATAACACTGTTTGGCTTTCTAAGTTAATTTGCATTTAATATGTTCTGAATTGAAGAGGGTTCTGTACCAGTAATATTGGAAGTCAACAATTTTTTGCAATGCGAAATGCTGAGTTTCATCGTGAATTCAATTTTGTGTGAATCACTTTACTCATCACTAGTGGCCAGTGACAATGTATTCCACTTTGCACGTAAATAAGCTGGTACAGTATCTCTGTAATCCTGAACTGTAACAATCTTTTAAAACGCAAGACAAACCCCCAGTTAAAGGGGTGCTGAGAGTTACACCTTAGTTAACAGATCTCCCTGCTGCCACCTAATGGCTTGGAGGACTCCCAAGCTAAACCCTGTTGTCCCCCACTTTCTGCTACCCTCAAGTAGTCTCTGATACCATTGCCAGAGCACTTACCACCAGTGCATGTTTCATCAATATGGAAAATCATTTGAAACTGCAACCCCTAGAGGACCTTCCATCACAGACAGAATGTTGTCATGGCAACAGTTTGTCAGCAGGCAAGTCTCTTCTCTGTAAGCTACCTCATTTTTGTTGGTGGTCAGAACTACTATGCTGGTGTCATTTGCAGATTTAATGATGGATATAGATCCATGTCTAACTCTAAATCTCTATGTCTATAGGTTAGTGATTCACTTTGAAGGTACAGCAGTGTTAAATGCTGAACTAGAGTACTCTAGAATATCAGCTTTTATTACTCAGATGTGTTATATTAGTATGAAGTTGTAGTAGGGCAATCTTTTCGAACCTTGTGAAAATATGTAAACTGCAGGTGACCCAGCTTTTCTGATATGTTATGTTTAATGTCTTCCAGCACCAGTCTCACACAGCATTTCATCACAAAGTCAGTGAGTGTCACATGTCTGTAGTCACTGAGTCAGTCCACTTTTGTTTTCTTTACTACAGAGGTAATTGCTTTTATGCAGAAGGCAGGAACTATACAGTCTTTCAGAGTGTCATTTAAATGTCTATGAAAATTCAAACTAATTGGTCTCTACACACTTGTACTTTCTTCAATATGGTCCTGATGTTGTGCCCTTTTATTGTTGTCAATCAGAATTCTCAGTTGAATTTCATAATCTATTCCTCGGTGCCTTTTATATTTAGGGAAAGTTTGTTGCTACAAGAACATGAAAAGAACTGCATGTCAGACTGAAAAGCAGCTCTGTTTTCCCATTTTTTTTTGAGTGTAGCAAAATAAGATCGCATTGTGGTACAATAGTTACCACTATTACCTCACATTTTTTGTCTTGTTCGTTGTCTGTGTGGTGGTTTCACCTTTTTCCCATGTCCAGGTACCTTTACAAGACATGTATGTTGAAATTGATTGATCTCTACAAACTAACCTACTATGAACAGATTTCAGATGTCAGGTAGCATGCCCTATATGATCTGAGGTCTCACACGTTGTTGTTTCCTGCTTTTATCTCTGCAATAAATTTAATTGGGTTAACATTGGGTGGATGAGGAAGTGCATAATGATGGATGCGAAACTTAACTACTGTATGCTGGATATTCAAAATTCATAATTCCAAAGAAAATAATTACTATAATTTAACACTCATCCTTATGTTGCTTTCTCATCTCTCTGTCTATATATATATATATATATATATATATATATATATATATATATATATATATATATATATATATATATATATATACAGTGGTGTGACAAACTATTTGCCCCCTTCCTGATTTCTTATTCTTTTGCATGTTTGTCACACAAAATGTTTCTGATCATCAAACACATTTAACCATTAGTCAAATATAACACAAGTAAACACAAAATGCAGTTTGTAAATGGTGGTTTTTATTATTTAGGGAGAAAAAAAATCCAAAACTACAAGGCCCTGTGTGAAAAAGTAATTGCCCTCTGAACCTAATAACTGGTTGGGCCACCCTTAGCAGCAATAATTGCAATCAAGCGTTTGCGATAACTTGCAATGAGTCTTTTACAGCGCTCTGGAGGAATTTTGGCCCGCTCATCTTTGCAAAATTGTTGTAATTCAGCTTTATTTGAGGGTTTTCTAGCATGAACCGCCTTTTTAAGTTCATGCCATAGCATCTCAATTGGATTCAGGTCAGGACTTTGACTAGGCCACTCCAAAGTCTTCATTTTGTTTTTCTTCAGCCATTCAGAGGTGGATTTGCTGGTGTGTTTTGGGTCATTGTCCTGTTGCAGCACCCAAGATCGCTTCAGCTTGAGTTGACGAACAGATGGCCGGACATTCTCCTTCAGGATTTTTTGGTAGACAGTAGAATTCATGGTTCCATCTATCACAGCAAGCCTTCCAGGTCCTGAAGCAGCAAAACAACCCCAGACCATCACACTACCACCACCATATTTTACTGTTGGTATGATGTTCTTTTTCTGAAATGCTGTGTTCCTTTTACGCCAGATGTAACGGGACATTTGCCTTCCAAAAAGTTCAACTTTTGTCTCATCAGTCCACAAGGTATTTTCCCAAAAGTCTTGGCAATCATTGAGATGTTTCTTAGTAAAATTGAGACGAGCCCTAATGTTCTTTTTGCTTAACAGTGGTTTGCGTCTTGGAAATCTGCCATGCAGGCCGTTTTTGCCCAGTCTCTTTCTTATGGTGGAGTCGTGAACACTGACCTTAATTGAGGCAAGTGAGGCCTGCAGTTCTTTAGATGTTGTCCTGGGGTCTTTTGTGACCTCTCGGATGAGTCGTCTCTGCGCTCTTGGGGTAATTTTGGTCGGCCGGCCACTCCTGGGAAGGTTCACCACTGTTCCATGTTTTTGCCATTTGTGGATAATGGCTCTCACTGTGGTTCGCTGGAGTCCCAAAGCTTTAGAAATGGCTTTATAACCTTTACCAGACTGATAGATCTCAATTACTTCTGTTCTCATTTGTTCCTGAATTTCTTTGGATCTTGGCATGATGTCTAGCTTTTGAGGTGCTTTTGGTCCACTTCTCTGTGTCAGGCAGCTCCTATTTAAGTGATTTCTTGATTGAAACAGGTGTGGCAGTAATCAGGCCTGGGGGTGGCTACGGAAATTGAACTCAGGTGTGATACACCACAGTTAGGTTATTTTTTAACAAGGGGGCAATTACTTTTTCACACAGGGCCATGTAGGTTTGGATTTTTTTTCTCCCTAAATAATAAAAACCATCATTTAAAAACTGCATTTTGTGTTTACTTGTGTTATATTTGACTAATGGTTAAATGTGTTTGATGATCAGAAATATTTTGTGTGACAAACATGTAAAAGAATAAGAAATCAGGAAGGGGGCAAATAGTTTGTCACACCACTGTATACATACACATAATATACTCTATATATACAGTACTGTCATTGACACCAAGCATGGGCTGGTGTCTTGGCTAGGATAGTTTATAGGTTCCTTACCCGCTCTGGACCCTAGTATAGGGGGAAGCAACCTCCCTGCAAATATAGACTATTTGTTTAACCGAAACAACAGGTGGCACCCTCACTGGGCTACAAGGCTGTAAATTGCAGTTCCATGGGACAACCCTTGTCAGATTTCTTGGGTGCCACCAGGGTGAGCTGCAGGGGAATGCTACCCCTACTTTGAGGGACTTCATTTTGACCCAGAGGTGCTTCTGTCAGGCAATGCTCTGGCAACATAAGTACTCCCAGTTAAAAGAAGATGCCTCTCCTGCCTCAAGATGTTAGTGTCGGGACGCAGAGGATGAAGCTCATTAGAAGGACTGGAAGAAGAGAGAAGGAAACTGTTAATTAGCTATGGTCATGGTACTTTGGCTGTGCTTGCCAGTTCTTTACGGTACTGTGCTTAATAAAAGGGACTTTTAAACTTGTGACTGTGTTGGTTGTGAATGTGTCTGGAGTTTGGGACTCTCTGGTGTCCCCTACTGGCTCATGGGCTTAAGTCACAGGCATAAATAAAGTTTTTTTGATTTGTAACAATACATTTAACAGGTTTCTTCTTACTTCAAGGAGCACCATGCAGAACAATAACTTCCCTCCATATTCCTCTCATTCCAGACCTCCCAGCAAGCATGGGTCGCTACCTTCTGACTCTGACCAACCCCCCAAAAGAGAGGTGAAGTGGCCTCTTTTATGCCAGACACAGGAATACATTTGGTGCCATAGCATTGCATACAGAAGCACTACTAGGTCAGGCAGAAGCCCCCCAAAGTCGGAGAATGTGAATTACAATCTCAAGACTACAGTCTTGTAAAGGTTCAAAGCATAAATATAACTATTGTGGGAGGCTGAGACCCTGACTGTGACCCTGTGTTAGGATATAGCGGGTTGGATAATGACTGACTGACTGGCTCTAAAACTGAGAAATGCTCTGTTTTCTTGTGTAAAAGATGCCCCATTGGTCTTAGCATTTAAATCCAGGCCAGAATAAGCTTTAGTTTAGCATATCCTGGTTAGAGCTGCTGGTTGTTTCTATTAAACAGTGCCTATAAAAAGTATTCATCATCTCATACCCTTGCAGCTCCATCCATCAGGACTATATCTCCCAATACGCCCTGTGGCTGTGCCAATGGGAGTTCCACAAGGGTGATGCTGCCCCCCTGTGTATAGGAGGAATACATGGCCCCGGGCAGCATTCTTCCTTTGTCCTTCCATTATTATGTCCTCCAAGCCTGAAAAGAATCCAGCAACCAGTCTGGCTGGGATGCCTGTCCATTCACATCCTTCTGTGAAGGCTTCCCAGCCAGACAAAGCATCATCCATTCATGTTGACACACCAGCCAAACTGTGTCACCTGTGACAATATATATCAATATCTATCATTCTGGCTTGTTAACATAACTGCAGTTATATTAACTATACCATCTTAAATTTCAATCAAATATAAGTACAATCAAAACACGTTCTTTATCCAGACACATTGTAGTAATGCAAATCTGTATTCAGATTTTAAATTGTAAAATAATTCACTCATAAGCAGTTACAGTCTGGCTATCAGTAAATCTTTCTTTACAAATATTCTGAAGGCATGGAAAATTCTTCTTCCTGTGCAGTTACAAGATAAAAAACAAAAAAACGACAGGTCAGAAAGTTCAATCCACTTCCACTTAGATAGCATTGTTCAGTACTGCATTTTAAATTGTTTCGGTTATGGAGTTTTTATACTCTTATCATCTTTCTTATAAATCCAAGATTGCATATTACTTTACATGCAATGTTGGTTTATATTACCTTTTTTCTTGAGTAATGGCTTCTAGAATTAGTCTGAACACCTAAACTGGTATTCTGCGTAAGCATAAAGGTCACCTTTATAGACACACACTTGAAACAACAAAATTATTGCATGAAGAAGCAGGTTATAAGAGCAAATGGTTCAGATATTTGTATTTTGCAGTCTGCTGTTTTATCACTTGGTGTCATGGACAATGGGGGGAAAGCTCTTAAAAGTATATCAGTAAGTTTCTTGAGTAGTGCAGCTTCTGTTTTCTACATCAATGCTCCTAGATGTATAGAAGTATTCTTGTAGCTCAAACGTTAGGGTCATTAGCTCATTTAAAAAAAAAAAAAACACTATGAAAGCTAAGAAAAAATGAATGACAGTATTTTTTGCAGTGGACAGCAGAAATGTAACAATGACTGCCATTAAGATCTTGGCTTTAAGACATCATAAACAGTGAATTCATTTATCTTTTGTTGATATGTATAAAGAATATATGTAAGATGTTTATGAACCTGGTGATCAAAAAGAGCATGCAGGCTCCAAGAACAGAACTCTGGACATAGCAGATCAGAACATTTAGGGAAAGTACTGTACATCCCCAACCTTTGAAAACAGAAGAACAGTGTTGAGCTGAACATGAATATTGAATACGTGTCTTCTGTACTTAAAACAAAATAGTTAAATTGCTTTAGATTTTAATTTGGCAGTAGTTTCTTTTATAGACTACAGTCTATAAACAAGACTATACTTTTAGCAGTAGATGCCTAAATCATATTAGTTAGTAGTAGTGTTAGTGTCATGTGTACAAAGCACACAATCCTTACTTGTACGCCTGACCAACATGGCACCACTTTCTAGTGCAACGATAACTTAATTTGAAGAAATATGTAAAAGATTTTTAAGGCGATTTCTTGGTTGTTCAATAATCTGGCTTTGGGCATGTGGTACATTTTCTATTCAAAAAACACCAACATTCAAACTGAATCGAGCAATTTAGACTTTTGCCTCATTGATACTGAATTAATCCTATCCCACACTGTAGTACACATTAGTACATAATATATCAACCCTGAAGGAATCTATTTCCCATCCAGGTCCACTTTTTTAAGTGCTGTAATAAAATCTTCATTGTGCTTGTGTCACAGGTGTCTGGTCACACTTATAGGTAATCTAACTTAGACACCATTAAAATATCCGACTACGCCACCCAGTTTTATTAAGAGACTGGGAACTCCTGAAATTTACCAATAATAGCACACAGGTTTCTTTAAATTGGGTGGTGAGTAAACACACAATGAAAGACACAACAGTAATTTCTGGAAAAGGCAACAGTAAGTTCTATTGTACAAGACAATATAAGGTACATTAAAAAGATAAACGAACATAACAGAACCTAAACATATCAGGAATTAATTTCCTTTTTTGTAAAAGGAAAATACACAGTCCACACTCTAAAAGTCCGTAAAAACAAGAATTGGTGGATACAACCTTTAGTGGTGCAGAGTCCAGTTTGGGCACGGTGTTACCCCAACACTAAATTGTTCATGGATGCACTCTGTTCCCCGGCAGAAGTTTTGTCAAATTGTTGACTCCCTGTCAGCGTCTCTTCGTTGTTCCTTTTTCTTCCACCCTGGGCTCCTTGTGTTGCTGGGACCTAGGCACGCCTCATTCCTCGTCTGTCAGCTTTACTGGGTCCTTTCATGCAGATTCCCTCTCTCACTGAACCCACATCCGGCGTCTCCTTGTGCAGCTGTCTCTTCCTCCCTGGAAGTGTTGCCGCCCTTGTGCCTCACGTCGTGCCAGCCAGGTACCCTTGTCTGCCTGCGAGCCCCTGTGCCCTGTCCGAGTGTCTTGGCAGTGTTTCCTGTGGACTCTCCCTCCTGCCTTCTGCTGGCCAGCAGTTTATATTTACTTCACCCCTCTGTTGTCAGTCCTGGACAAACAGTCTAATCAATGGCACCTCTAAATTGCCTGGGTTTAACAATTAATAAAAACATAAGTTAACAAAATGTATGGTTACCAAACATTAATAAGTTCAGATATGCTGATTAGAAACCAATATTTCCAAGCCAGGTAAATACAAACATTCTCTAAGGTCAGACTTCAAAGCAGTGATTCCCTTGCAGGATAGCAAATACCATTAATAGGTACAGATAGCCTTTTAACTTCTCACTCCCCAGTCCCAACAGTGGGTGCCTAATGGAGCCACCCAGTGCACAAAAAAAAATGTAAAAGTGTCCCCCTCTGACATCCCCCCAGACTTAACCATTGTCAGTCCCGGACAATCAGTTTAATCTTCTTATTCTCTATAACGGGCTGGGGGTCTCCCCATATTTTCCCTCCTCGATCGGCGCAACTCCACAGCTCCCCTCTCTGGGACATCACTATTTTCTCTAGAGGCTGGGTTTCCCATTGTCCAAAACCCATATATGGGAAGTCCAGGTGGAGATGGTTCGGCCGTTGGGGTAGCTGAAGCACTTGGTGGAGACAAACAACAAGGCTTTAAAGCATTACAGTGCACATTTTTCTCTCTACCTCCCCCTTCTGGTCTCACTTTATACACCACCCCAGAATCCCCTACCTGGCCCAGCACCACATAGGGTTCTTGGTTCCACCAACCTGTCAGCTTCCCTTGTCCGTGTCTACCTCTATTTCTCAGCCATACCCTTTCTCCAGGAAGCAAGGGAACAGCCTGAGCATTTTTGTCGTACTGAGTTTTATAATTTTTTGCTGCCTTATCCATTTTCCCCTTAGCAATCTGACCTGCATATAGTAGCCTCCGATGGTGCTCCTTTACCCATTCCTCTCTGGTACCCCCAGACTGTAGCCTATCCACCTCCAGAATCACATCTGTTGGGAGTCTCAAATGGCGACCAAACATCAGATAGATAGATAGATAGATAGATAGATAGATAGATAGATAGATAGATAGATAGATAGATAGATAGATAGATAGATAGATAGATAGATAGATAGATAGATAGATAGATACGTTAAGCAGGAGCATAGCCAGTGGAAGTGTGAACAGTATTATTATAAATTAATAATAACTGGGGTAAGAAATCAGGCCAACGACTCTTCTTTTCCTCACTTAGGGTTCTTAGCATACTCAGCAGGGTCTGGTTAAATCTCTCAGTCATACCATTACCAGCTGGATGATAGGGCGTAGTCCTACTCTTTTCTACACCATACAACTCACACAGCTGTTGCATTAGGGTGGACTCAAAATTGGGTCCTTGGTCCGAGTGGAACCGCATGGGGCACCCAAAATGTCGGATTACATTTGTCTCTAATGCCCGTACAGTAGTCAGTGCTGTCTGATCTCGAGTTGGCACTGCCCATGCATAACGAGAAAACAAATCAGTCATAACTAAAATGTACTGATAGTAATCTTGTGGCCTTCCTAGAGAGAGAAAATCTATGGACACTACCTCTAAAGGAAAAGAAACAGAAATGGGTTGTAAAGGTGCCCTACATGTAGTCCTATCCTTCTGCAGGCTACAACTGACACACCCAGCCTGAAACAGTTTTACCTCCTTCTCCATGCCTGGCCAGAAAAATTGTCGACGCAGATTAGTCAAAGTTCTCTCTATTCCTGAATGCCCTGCGGCTTCGTGGAGCACCTTCCACACCTCCAGTCGTTCTTGTACTGGGCACAGTACCTGGAACCTAGGTTCATGGGTGTTAGGATCTAGTGTCTTGCGGCACAGGACATTCTCAACCAAGACATACCTCTGTAGATGTTGTAGCCATTTTCTTTCTGGGATTGACAGCCTCTTCCGCTCAGCAGTGGTAGGGCCTTGTCCTTGTTGTACATAGGTTCTTATCCCTTGGAGCTCTGAATCTTGGTCCTGGCTTGTTCTCCATTTAGCACCAATGGAGGGCTGCCCCTCATGGAGTGAGGGTACCACAAAGACCTCGTCTGTTCGGGCCACCATCTCTGTAGAGGGGGTACTAACAGGAAATCTGGACAGGGAGTCAGCATTTACATTTTCCTTACCAGAACGGTACTTCACCTCGAAGTCAAATGATGCCAATTGGGCCACCCACCGCTGCTCCACTGCTCCAAGGCGTGCCGTCTGTAAATGGGCAACAGGGTTATTGTCCGTATACACAATGCATTTAGCCCCCATCAAATAATCTTTAAATTTCTCAGTAATGGCCCATTTTAGTGCCAAAAGCTCCAATTTAAAAGAACTGTAATTTGCATCATTTTGCTCTGCAGGGTGTAAACTTCGGCTGGCATATGCAATCACTCTTTCCTGGCCCTCCTGGACCTGTGACAAAACTGCACCTAGTCCGTGATGACTAGCATCTGTATATAAGACAAATGGCAATGTAAAGTCTGCAAATGCAAGGATAGGGGCCTGTGTCAGAGTAGTTTTCAGTAAATCAAATGCCTGTTGACACTCCTGTGTCCAATTTACCTTTCTGTGGCCAAGTCTTTTATCTGCCGTGGCTCCAGTGAGCAAAGTAGTCAAAGGCCGTGTGATCTTTGCAAAGTTTTTTATGAAACGACGGTAATAGCCCGCTAGGCCCAGAAAAGCTCTTACCTGGCTCACAGTCTGTGGTGGAGCCCATGCTTGCACCGCTGTCACCTTTTCTGAATCTGGCTCTACCCCCTTCTGGCTGACAACATGTCCCAAAAATTTCACTTGCTTCTGGAACAGTTTACACTTAGTAGGGTGCAATTTGAGGCCATGCTTCCATAGGCACATCAATATTTCATCAAGATGCCGCAAGTGGGTGGAGAAGTCTGGTGAATACACAATGATGTCATCTAGGTAGACCAAGGCTGATTCTGACAAGGGACTGCGTAGGCACTGCTGCATCAGCCTCTGAAAAGTGGCTGGACCATTACAAAGCCCAAAAGGCATACGGTTGAATTCATATAGGCCAAGGGGTGTGGCAAAAGCTGTCTTCTCTCGATCACGGGGGTCCATCTGCACCTACCAGTAGCCACTGGCTAAGTCCAAAGTGGAAAACCACTGTGCTTTGGTGAGGGTGGTCAAAGTCTCTTCAATCCTAGGCAAAGGAAATGCATCTTTATGAGTCATCGCATTCAACTTGCGATAGTCTACACAGAAACGCCACCGACCATCTTTTTTCTTTACCATCACAACTGGGGCTGCCCAGGGGCTACTGCTCTCTTGGATGACACCACTTTGTAACATTTCCTTCAAAAGTACCTTCATTTCCTGGTACATGTTGGGTGGTAAGGGACGAAATCTCTCTCGCACTGGTGGGGCATCTCCTGTCAGAATCCGATGTTGCACCAGGTCAGTACACCCAAAATCCTCATCACTCAATGCAAAGGCCTGGTTCCATTTCAGTAGTAATGCCTGTAGCTCTTTCTGTTGTTGTGGGGTCAAATCCTCCTGCTGGCATAAACTCGCCAGCTCTGGTCTCAGGGTTGGCTGGTCAGCCCTATCCTGCTCCACCAGATGCACCTGCACGACCCCATTGTCCATTGCTTCCAGAACCACTTCGTTTGGATCCCACAGCTCCATTTCATCTAACCAGAACAAGCGGCCCAACTTCTGGTATCGGCTTATGAACACAGGGAAAGAGTTCAAGTTGCAAATACGCACAGGCATACGTCCTCCTTTCACCATCGCAACTGTTCATGCAACGGTCAAAGATGACAGTTCAGACAGGGGTTCCACCAGCCCACAATAGTTCGATCCTCCTCCACCAGAAGGCGCTCTTCCCCACACCACTACTTCACTTCTGGCAGGGACCCTCACACCACGATGGCAGGCAAGTCGTACATATCCACGGAATCCATCATTTTCCCGATATGTCTCAGTGTATTGACACACAGCAAAGGCCTGAGACCATGCTTTTTGCATACTGGGAGCTGCTTGTGCTAGCTCAACAGGGGACTCTGGAGCCTGAAAAACTGCATGCCAACAAGCAGAGATTACGTTCATTCCAATCAGCAATGGGCTTGTCTGGACCTCGTCTCTCACAATTACAACCCCTCTGGCTGGTAACTTCACAGTAGCCACCTCAAAATCCATGGTGGCATACCCTGTATATGGGATATCCAACCCATTGGCAGCTTTCAGGGTTTGAAGAAACGGGGCCTGCCCAACTTCTTTGTTATCTGCAAAATGCTGTTTGAAAAAGCTCTCTCGCATCAGGGTAACCTGGGATCCTGTGTCTAACAGTCCATTTAAAGTTTTGCCTTCGATGGTGACCCGTACCATGGGACACTCACCAATCAGCGGGCATATGGCCTTTCGGGGATCATGCTCCAACCCTGCTACCCGGCCCACAGCTGCAGGGCTTAAAAGTTTAAAGTAGGGTGCCCACTAGAGGATGGACAGTTCCGTGCCAAATGACCTGCTTGTCTGCACTGATTACAAATGGGCCTACCTTGTGAATCCCAGGCATAACGGCTGTTAGTGCGAGGCCTCCTATCTGGCTGAGAGTGTGCTAATGGCTGGGCAGCATCAACCTGTGGAACTGCTGGCCTCAGTTCCTTCAGCAGCTCCTGAGTCCATTCCTTCATCTGTGTTTTCAGGTCACCCAGAATCTCGGCCTTGAATGCTAGTCTCCAGTCTGCCTGTGAATGAGAATTAATTGCAGAGGACTCACCAACAACTCCGCAAGTTGCTTCTCTGTGTCCCGTATAATTGCATTCCCCTTCCAGCAGCAGAGCCTCTTGATGCACTTCCCCAAAAGTTTTATCTGGGTGGTGGCGCACAAATGTCCGTAGTGCTTGTTGCAGTCCACTGTCTTGGAGGCCCAACAAGAGCTGATCTCGCAGCTGTATATCGGAGGGAGCTTGGGCTGGGCTACGCTGTTGTAACCTGCAATGAAGTTCTCTCAATTTAAGGACAAAAGCCCTGAAAGGTTCATTAGTCCTTTGTGCACAACTGTAAAATTGGGACATCAGAGTAGCTAACGGGACTTGGTCACCGTATAATCTATCTAGAACCAGAAAAATCTTTGTAACCCTGTCTCTTTCTTCCACACTCAACACACTGACTTCCCGTTTGGCATCCCCAGTCAAGGCTCCCATCACAATACTGACTTTTTGAGACTCCCCATATTCAGCAGCTTCTAATAACCCCTGCATCTGTTCTTTCCACTCAACATATTTCAAATCACCTTTTTCCCCACTAAACTTGGCAATCCAAGGTGCACCGGCAAAAATAGGCATCATCATGATGAAAATAAAAAAAACACAATAAAACTACCCCACAAAATCAATAACTAAATAAAAATGGATTTAAAAAAATGCCTAGTACTTCCAAGTGTGTTACTCACAAGCCCAATCCTGCCGACTACTGCCAAAATTATGTCACAGGTGTCTGGTCACACTTATAGGTAATCTAACTTAGACACCATTAAAATATCCGACTACGCCACCCAGTTTTATTAAGAGACTGGGAACTCCTGAAATTTACCAATAATAGCACACAGGTTTCTTTAAATTGGGCGGTGAGTAAACACACAATGAAAGACACAACGGTATTTTCTGGAAAAGGCAACAGTAAGTTCTATTGTACAAGACAATATAAGGTACATTAAAAAGATAAACGAACATAACAGAACCTAAACATATCAGGAATTAATTTCCTTTTTTGTAAAAGGAAAATACACAGTCCACACTCTAAAAGTCCGTAAAAACAAGAATTGGTGGATACAACCTTTAGTGGTGCAGAGTCCAGTTTGGGCACGGTGTTACCCCAACACTAAATTGTTCATGGATGCACTCTGTTCCCCGGTAGAAGTTTTGTCAAATTGTTGACTCCCTGTCAGCGTCTCTTCGTTGTTCCTTTTTCTTCCACCCTGGGCTCCTTGTGTTGCTGGGACCTAGGCACGCCTCATTCCTCGTCTGTCAGCTTTACTGGGTCCTTTCATGCAGATTCCCTCTCTCACTGAACCCACATCCGGCGTCTCCTTGTGCAGCTGTCTCTTCCTCCCTGGAAGTGTTGCCGCCCTTGTGCCTCACGTCGTGCCAGCCAGGTACCCTTGTCTGCCTGCGAGCCCCTGTGCCCTGTCCGAGTGTCTTGGCAGTGTTTCCTGTGGACTCTCCCTCCTGCCTTCTGCTGGCCAGCAGTTTATATTTACTTCACCCCTCTGTTGTCAGTCCTGGACAAACAGTCTAATCAATGGCACCTCTAAATTGCCTGGGTTTAACAATTAATAAAAACATAAGTTAACAAAATGTATGGTTACCAAACATTAATAAGTTCAGATATGCTGATTAGAAACCAATATTTCCAAGCCAGGTAAATACAAACATTCTCTAAGGTCAGACTTCAAAGCAGTGATTCCCTTGCAGGATAGCAAATACCATTAATAGGTACAGATAGCCTTTTAACTTCTCACCCCCCAGTCCCAACAGTGGGTGCCTAATGGAGCCACCCAGTGCACAAAAAAAATGTAAAAGTGTCCCCCTCTGACACTTGCCACCTTGCCTCCCACACAAAGCTTTTCAAAAGGCAGAGTATATCTGTTAATCACTTGAGGTGTCTAAATCATGTGTTTGTTCTCCCTAATGGCACAGCAACCCCAATCTACACCACAAATATGCAGAAAGTAAAACAGCAAGCTTGAATTAATCAGTCAGGATACTAGTTGTTATAAAACCACGTATATTTGTGTTAGTAAGCTATGCACATAACAATTTTAAACAATGAACTTATTTTTAAACATACAATTTGATAGGCAACAAAATTTTTTTGACAGAAAGAGGCTGTACACAAATATACCCCATACAACACTTTATTATTTCAGGTGTTAAACATTCCATACAGGTATATTAAGGGTTGTAAGAGGTTGGAGATTTTGTAATTTGTGATATTTTCAATTGGAGGTTTTAGGGTAGTGTTTAAATTTTGCAATGATGCTTTTCCTGGTAATAAATCGTTACGATCTGAATCATCTGTTATCTCTTGATTGTGTGATTTTTTCCAGTATCTGTGAACGATGACATTTTCAACAGAGGAATCCTGAATAAGTTATAAAGAAAACCTGAACAAGGCACAAGTCCAACATACTCCCTTAATGAATCAATAGAGGTTGAATAATTCAGTGTATTCCTCCCTGCAGTGGAAAGGAATATAATAGATGGGATGGTCTGCTTAATGACAATGACGTCACATAGCACTGAAAGCCATTGGTTAAAATTAAGGAAAACTTCATTTAAGATGGAGAAGATCTTAACTTTATTGCTGGTGAGAAGCAAAAAGCCTTTTTTATTGTATTTTGGAAAAGCAAAACATTACAATGGTGTAATACTCAATCAAACAAACAATAACAGATACAACAGTTAATTTCAAAATCAGTCCAGAGAAAACAAAAGAAAAACAAAAATATAAAGAATGAGAAAAACTAAATTCAACCTGACCTAAAAGCCATTTTCAAATGAAAATACTTGAAGGTGTTACAAATGGGAACATCCTGTTAAAAATGTTTTCTCCCAGGTGCCCCTAAAGTGGAGAAGGACAAACAAACTGTAATTTCCTATACTATACTACTAGCACGTAGACTTATCTTGCTCAACTGGAAGAATCCCACCCTATCACTCTTAAGTCAGTGGGTAAGTGATGTTCTATACTACTTGAAAGTGGAAAAAATCTAATTCTCACTTAGAGGATCTGTTCAAACATTTTTAAAAATATGGCAGGATCTAATCAATAACATTTTAGAATATGATTCTATTTCAGGGAAAAGGATACTCTTCTTTTCTTGCTCCTTTAAGCTTCGGTCGCTATCTCCTTTCTCTTTCTTTTGGGTGGGGGTCGAATTTTACTTTGTTTTGTTAAATTTGACTTGACTGTATAGAATGTTGTCTGTTTCTAATTAAATTCAATAAAAATATAGTGACAGATAAACAAACTCAATGTATAAAAAACACTTTTTCTTTTAATACTGGTAGAGTTGTACATTCAAGTAATGCGATCACTAAAAAATGGCAATATTCAACTTTAGCTCTCTTTTTTTAGTCCCGATACCCAGACTCTAACACCAGGCAGCATCGGTTAATGGTGGTAGGCAAACTCCAATCCCTCTTTTAAACTTTAATAAAACACTCCCATTACCAAAAGATATAACCCAACATTAAACACAAGAACTGTTTTAAAATACAACATAAATTAAATCACAATTAACTATTTAATTTTAGCTGCAGTGCCGCAGAGCCTCGTGGGACATCAGTGTTGTCCGTCACTACATCACATATATAAAAAAAAAACCTTTTCCCATTTACAGTTTTAACTTTAGGCAATATAATATGGGAATGCCTCGTATTAATAATGTATTTTGGAACCAGTGGAAGGTTTTTTTTAATGTTTAATTTTATTTGCGTCACATTGCCATTTTGGAGCTTCAACATTCTGTAATTATGTCGCACATCTCCTGGTCCAGTTGAAGTTGCATTGCAGTTGTTCAGATTCTGTTTTGCCAGCAGGCAATTCAAAGTGGTTGGCTGCAACTAAAAAAAGCAGGTGGACGTTTTTTATACTGTGGTCCAGCAGACTATCGTTGGACACTTGTTTCTGTTAAGTGAACATACAACAGGCTGCAGAACAAAACCAAAAGCTATTCTTTTGTTTTTAGACAATTTCTTAATTATAAGGCACATTGTTAACGGTCACTTTTCAACAAATGTTGTAGAATATAATCATTTATTTACCTTAGATAAAAACAGGTTCATTTTAAATGAGGGCACTACTATAATAAAAAAACTAAAAAGCCATATATTTTAAATACTTTAAATATGTTGTTCTGCTAGTCATCTTTAGAGAGCTCATTGTGATTCATGGAGACCCTGAAACAAAGTACTCTGGACATGAAAAAATATAATCAAGGCTTATCTGTATCTATAGGTACCACAATTTGTGCAATCATCACACTGTGAAGGGTCTTCTCACTATCAGCCTTGAAAAATACTGCATGAACAAAGCCAAAACAGTTGCTATTATTTATAATACAGTATTCAGTCAGAAAATAGTCTGCCACAGAGTCTTCAGTACACATGCATGTATGACAACTGATGGAATTAATGTTTGAGCTGACATACTGGAAACTGCTAATAATTTATCAAAAGCATGGTGTTAAATGCTACAGACTGTGAGTTCATATTAGTCATTTTGCCAATAGCACTGCTCCAGATTTGCTCCTAGCATGCAATCATACAGGCGAGGCAGATATGTTACTACAGCATGAAGGGATATGGCTTTATTTCTAGCTGTTGGGAGGGATTCCTCCACTGGCAAGCTCCAGCATATCCCTGATCAGTTTAATATCACCATTTTAGAAAGTGTCAAAAATGTTAATTTTTGGTCCTTGTATTCACTTTTTATTTTCCTAAAATAACATTGTCTAATCAGATATTGCTATGTAACACTTGTAATATTCTTTACAGGTGGCTGTAAATTAATAATATTAATTATAATATTACATTTTGTGTATTTATTAGTGAAGTCAGCTTGATTAGTAATTTATTTGTGTGTAAATAACCATTAACCAAATCTTATCTTTATTGTTCTAACTAGAGTGATAAATACAGAATATGCTGTGAAACTTTGTAATCAACAAAACACAAGTTTAATAACTAAAAACATACATTTTGGAAGTGTTAATTCTTAACTGCCAGCAATTATAAATATGATTTCCCTCGCCTAAAACATACAGTCACAACAGTCCTAGAAGCTGTGCTCTTCACTTTGCCACCTTACTGGCTTTTGAAATAGAATGTCAGACTGCTGCATGGAAAACCAAATGGATATTCACACAAGTGCTTGGAATTTTAGAGGTTTCAAAAATCACCCATTAAGTTTCCTTATAATGTGAAGCAGCAAAGACATTTTTGTTGTTGGAAAGCATAATGCTACAGTTACTTCCATTCTTGCCTCACAGTTTTTATAATATGCATCATTAACATATGTCTGATTGATCTTGTAGGATTTATTTTCTTCCTGTAGTCCAAACAGATATTAGGAGGTCTCAAAGTGAGTGTGCATGTGTGGCAGTTCCAAGTAGACCATTGAAATGGAAGAACATCTAACACAGGTTTTGTTCAATTATTATAGAGTTTAAACAGAATCTGGCAGCATCAGAAACAAGTCATAAACCAGACTTGAATGGAATGACAGCCTATATCAGAGTTCATTCACTTATCCCCTTTTATATCAGTATGATGAAAAGACACTAGCAATCTAACATACAGTACAGTTTTGTGACGTGGAAGGAATAATATTAACCAAGATGAGACTTTAGCCCAGGTTTGTGAAGCTGACCACAGTGCCACAGTTAACATCTAACAGCAATGTTCAGGAGCAGATGAAAAATTTGATTAAGGTGCATACAGATCCTTAACACTTATGTATTATTTGTACTGTGTTTTACAATGACATTTAAATAAACTCTTCAAACCCTTAAAAACAGAAATAATTTAAAAAGAAAAATATTAACTTTTAGGAACATTTCTTCAACAATCAGGCTATAGAACAAATGAGGTGTAAGTCCATTGCAGAGTACATTCATGAATCTGCACCCCTACGGAATTTTTAGTTAATATATATAACAGAATGAATTACTAAACATAAAGAAAATAGTTAATACATACAGTATAACAGAATTAATTATTAAACATTAGGAAAATGATTGAATGTAACTCAAGTGTTAACTAAATGAAACTTAAACCTTAAGCAAATGAGGTTGTTGCCTAGTCTCAGAGAAGCTACCAATGTAATTTTCCAAGATTATAATGAGGTAAATGAGTAACGAAGATAAAATGATGGGAAAGCCCATACACCCCTCCTATGAACTGGAGCTAAGATCAACAGGACAATCCACTGAACACCCCTCTTAATGAATCGGTTCTCAGAATAATGGTAGAATCAACATGAGTTAGAAATTGCTGGTGGCATTAGTTGATTGGAGGGTATAATAAAGTTCTGCATATTAAGAGTCAAATGACATGGTGTACTAGATAAGGTTATGTAATTAAAAAAAGTATAAAAGGAGATAAATTGTTTAATTGATTGCTCACTGCATGCACTGAGACATTTGTGCATATCTCTTTAACTACCTTCTTTGAAGGTAGAGGAAAGTTTTTTCCACGGCACCCCATATTAATCTAATTCATTTAAGTTGATGTCAGAGTTGTGAATTACCTTAATGTGTATGTCTCTGGAGTGACATTAAAAAAAGAACATCAGAAGAAAACAATGCAGACATGTGGAGAACATGTAAGTTGCCCATAGATACTGATCAAAACAGAAATTGAACCAACACCTATAGGAAAAATGAAGCATCAGTGCTTAAAACAGTGTTTTATTAAATTGTAACCCTTCATTTCAACATTATTATCAGTTATTTTCAGACAAATTGAAAATGTATCTCTTTAAAACTAATTTTGAAAAAGTGCCTTATTTTCTCCTTTAAAAGCAGCAGTACTCATGTGTCGATAAATCTGCACACATTTCTATTAATGGACAGTATTTAACATTCTCTTTGGTAGTTTGTTATTTCTCTGCTGCAAATTATACCTTATTAATTTAATTACGTTGTCAGTACCTGAGAATACAAATCAGAGAAACTGACAGTGATTTACAAAAAAACTTTCTGTAGCTGTAATCCATTAATCAATCCATGCTATTTCAAACTTGCTTAATCCAATTCACTGCTTTGGGAGGCCAGGAACCTTGACAGCACCACAGACAAGACAGAAAACCCAACTGATAAAGGGTCTTTTGCAGCTGAAATGAAGGTACAAACACACCGATATTCAGAAATTCAGTTACTCAAACACAAGCATATGCAGTACAAATCACCTCAAAAACAGACTAGTTTTAACAACTGCAGCACACATGGAAGTTAAGCTTTATTAAATATCTAAAGAGACAAGATAAAAGACTATCTAAACGCACATGACTAACTAAACATGTAGCAAATTTGAATGGAAAGTGCCTTACAATTTTGTGTGAAAGTATAACACTAAGATGCTAAACTAGACAAACTTCTGCAGTTTAGGGCAACTGTAGAGTCTGGCATACAATATTTTAGATTATAAGGAGCCCAGTTAGACTAGCACTTGTATTAACTTTAAATATTAGTACTGAAAATATGACTAAAAAGCAAAATGAGTCAAAGAAAATTGGATCCTTAAATCAGAAAGCATTTCTTTACACAAAGGATAATAAATAAGTTTTCCAGTTAAAGCTGTGTCAGCTCAATCTGTGATCTGTAGCTTTCTGTTCTAGGATTAACGCAGTCGTAAGAGAGCTGACCAGATAAGAACAAGTCTTAATGAGGTGAATGGCCTTTTCTTGTGCTAAATGTTTCTTATGTTATTCTGGATTGGCACTTCTAAGCCACAATGAGATATGGAGCTTAGCACCATTCTGCCCTTGGATATACAGTAGAATGGTTACCTAATAAAAGGGACAGCTCAGACCACATGTCTGAGGGACTTTAAAGATCAGAGCGATCAGCTTTAAGCCAAATATAGAGCACTGCCAGTAATGCATGTTTACTCAGTCAAAATTTAGGTATTCCCAGCACTCTACCATGCCAAACCAGATTGAAATGGTTGATAATGAAGTTGGCAATTCATAAAGGAAGACCTTTGCTAATCTTTAATAGAAAAGACAAAACAGATACACACTCTACTAATCAGCAAAGAGATCCGGAAAAGGTTAGAAAAAAAGTCACTGATAATGTGCTCTACTGTAGAAAGCTGATTTCACAGCATCAGTTGATTCCTTTGAAAACAGTGCCGTGAACTTTGCTGAACCTCTAAGCTTTCTAAACCCAAAGGCATGGAGATTTAAAAAAAAAAGAACATACTTGTTTACATACAAATAAAAGAATGCAAAGACTATGTAAATGGTAAAATACTCTATGCTTTCTACACAACTGCTGAAAATATTTATATTGAGCCCTTTTTGTCGACACTCATTTATTTTTTGAATAAAAACCTATTTTATATTGTACTCTGATAAAAGTAGTTCTGTTTGTAAACACATTTTTTATGTACCCTCCTAAATAAAGATATTTTATTTATTTATTTTTTTACAAAATTGAACATGTTGCAAATAGATATTTGCAATGTATAATTCATTTTCCACATTTTCTAGCTTTGACCCATTTTCAACTAATCCTTAGCAGAAAAACAGCCAATCACAGAAATGAAATCTAAGCTTGCCATCTAATCAACAAAAAATATTGAATTGATAGTCTTGTACAAACTTGTTTCAGTCCACCAACTTGCCAAACAGTATGACTTTATATGATAAATGGAAATGAAGTACATCATTCTTGATTTGTGTCGCTGCGTATTAACTATGCAAAGCTAAGTGCCTAGCACAAAGTCACCTCATTAGAAAACAGAAACCCGAGCACCACCTCTAAGTAGCCCTCAAGAATAAAAATACTCACTGAACTATATGAAATTTATACATAAATACCATACATAATCATATACAATGCAACAAACACCACTTCAGATAAGTGCTAACAAGCATTTTATTAATCTATGCATTTCAGAGAGTACCTTCTTTAAACATTTTGCATTGCCTTCATATTCACATAGTAAAAAAATAATGATCATGACATAAAGCCGAGTATACATGCCAGAGCAAAGTTAAAAATAGAAATCATTTGTAAAACAAAAAGAAGCATCTAAAGTGGGAACAGGCTTATGTTAAATCACCATGCATTTTTCTCTTTTATTTTATTCTGCCTTAAGGAGAATCAAGAGGACTTCTAATCATATTCAGTCTTTGTCTGACAGTCCTTGTTAACTGGAACCAAAAACATACTTGGATTCTGACAGTTCAAAATCTAACACAGAATGCATTCTTTAAAACCCATTACACTTTTTAAAAACAAGTTATACAGATACATCTCCCTTGATGTTCGTAGAAAATATGAACCCGACAGATCTACTCATACCAGTTTAACGTGTACAGTAAATAAGAGGATGGCTTCTCAATATGTGCGTCTTGGGAACTGCACGTCTGACATTGTGGTCAGCAACACAGGAGCGCCACAAGGGACTGTACTTTCTCCGATCCTGTTCAGCCTATATACATCGGACTTCCAACACAACTCGCTGATGACACTGCTATCGTGGGCTGCATCAGGAGTGGGCAGGAGGAGGAGTATAGGAACCTCATCAATGACTTTGTTAAATGGTGCGACTCAAACCACCTACACCTGAACACCAGCAAAACCAAGGAGCTGGTGGTGGATTTTAGGAGGCCCAGACCCCTCATGGACCCCGTGATCATCAGAGGTGACTGTATGCAGAGGGTGCAGACCTATAAATACCTGGGAGTGTAGCTGGAAGATAAATTAGACTGGACTGCCAATACTGATGCTCTGTGTAAGAAAGGACAGAGCCGGTTATACTTCCTTAGAAGGCTGGCGTCCTTCAACATCTGCAATAAGATGCTGCAGATGTTCTATCAGACGGTTGTGGCAAGCGCCCTCTTCTATGCGGTGGTGTGCTGGGGAGGCAGCATTAAGAAGAAAGATGCCTCACGCCTGGACAAACTGGTGAGGAAGCCAGGCTCTATTGTTGGCATGGAGCTAGACAGTTTGACATCTGTGGCAGAGCGACGGGCGCTCAGCAGGCTCCTATCAATTATGAAAAATCCACTGCATCCACTAAACAGTGTCATCTCCAGACAGAAGAGCAGCTTCAGCGACAGACTGCTGTCACTGTCCTGCTCCACTGACAGACTGAGAAGATCGTTCCTCCCCCAAACTATGCGACTCTTCAATTCCACCCGGGGGGGGGGGGGGGGGGGGGGGTAATCGTTAACATTAAATAAAGTTATTGTCTGTTTTTACCTGCATTATTATCAATCTTTAATTTAATATTGTTTTTTCTATCAGCAAGGTGCTGCTGGAGTATATGAATTTCCCCTTGGGATTGATAAAGTATCTATCTATCTATCTATCTATCTATCTATCTATCTATCTATCTATCTATCTATCTATCTATCTATCTATCTATCTATCTATCTATCTATCTATCTATAGGGAATGGATGGATAGATGTGCTTTAATTTATGGTCTGTCATATAAACTTCACAAAATCTCCAATCAGTGAACATAAGAACGTAAGAAATTTGACAGATAGGAGGAGAACATTCCATCAAGCCTATTTGTTTAGCTTTGTTAAGACGTCCTGATATCTCATCCATATCTCATCTCATCTTAAAGTTTGTCAACGTTTCTGCTTCAACTTCCTGTCTCTGTAGTTTGTTCCAGAGTCTCACAGTTCTTTGAGTAGAGAAGCGTTTCCTGGCTAAATACACTTAAATACACTTCCTCTTAATTTCCATTGATGTCCTCAAGTATGTGATTCACCCTTAGGCTGAAAGAATGTTGAGATGAAAATTAATGAAAACAGTATACACTGTACTTTTCAAAATACTTAATTTATGAAAAAGTCATCACCCAAACATATTTAAATGACTTAGAAAAAATGCTTATCTGAAATTAAAAAATAAGGTGAACATCTTTTGAAAATTATTTCTATAAAATACTATAGAATATGGTTGAATACCTGCACAATTAAATTCAAAACAAAAAAAAAACAAACATTGCATTTTTCAAGCAAAATAGACTAACTAAGACATACTGTGCCATCATTGATTTTAAAGAACTGAGTGAAGTGAAGTGTGCGGCTTCCGTAAAATTAAACCCAAGATTCTTACACAATAAAACAGTTTTATTAAGCAGGTCCAGTGTGACAATTAAGAAGGTCACCGCAAAGAAAAATAACTCACTACTCGATATACAAACAGGGATCTCTGGCATTCCAGTGTCACTTACCCATCAAAATGGCTCACATACACATAACACTTGAATGAGAACAGATTTTCCCTTGATTTTCACTGCAAATTTAACTTAACTTAGTATCAAAGGGCATCAAATAAATCTGTCAAATGGATAATTATAAGTCACTGCAAAGAAATACACACATGTACAAGACCTCTGTGTGTAAACCTTTTCTGATTTTGTTTTAGACAATAGCAATGTGGGTTTCAGATTTGTAGAAAAAAGTTTGTATATCATAAGGAAAAACTAAATAGTGGGGCAAATTAAGTCTCTGTCTCTCAGCATTTACTAATGTGTGTCCTTTGATGGCCAAGTACTCTGATCCTTTAGACAATGGGACCATACGGCTATATCTAAGAAATGTTTAGGTATTTTCAGAACTGAACGTTACCAAGAGAAGACTTCCAATTACAACTCCTTTCTGACCTGGACATCAGATTGTACACTATGTACTGTATGGCTCTTCCATCATATCAGTACCAAAATAAAGAAATATTCATCACTGTCAGGTGGTAATTAATGATATGTTTTCTGCAAAAAAAATCCTTGGCCCCTTTGCTTGATTGCTCTAAAATAGTACACAGCCTCACGGTGATAGAAATGCTTTGGTGTTTAGTGATAAGCCAAATTAATACTTAGAAGTATCTTAAAATGGCTCTTGAACAATTTCATAGAGGTTAGTGTTGCTGCTTCATAGATCTAGGGCCCTGGGTTCAGCTCCTACCCTGGTCATTGTCTACATGAAGTTTACGGTTTCCTTATGCCTATGTGGATTTTCTCCATGCTGCACATCATGTTAATTGCTGAGTTTAACATAGTTTATTTTAAATGTGGGTGTGATTGTACAATGAAAAAGGACTGAAATGAAATCAAGAGCCGACTCCAGTCTTATGTCCACTGTTGTTGGATTTTTAAACACACTATATTTGAAAAAGTAGGACCACAAAATTAACGAATGATTACACATCAATACTGTCCACACTTGTACTTTTTTCAAAATAACATACATTAGAAATAAGTTTGATATATTTAAATAAACATGACTTTTCACAGGAAGTTATGGCAAAATATTTGAATGAAACTGACATGACTTATCCTGAATTGCATTTTAAATGTAGTAAAATGCACTTCATATAACTTGGAATAGACTGAAATGCATTTTTCTGGTTTCCCTCCACAGTCAAAAGACATGATTTTAAGTTGACAGGAAATGTTAAATTGATCTGTTTGAGTGTAGGAGTGGTTAGTGCTACACACTGGCATCCCATACAATTCTAGGCCATGCCTTGTGCACTTTGCTGCTCCCCATTACTCTTTAACTGGTGGTGATCCCATTTGACCTGACACAAATTTTTTTGCAAAGTGGGAAAGGGTGGATCTACTATGAAACTAATGAAGCTTAAGCTTCAGGGTCCCTTAACAGTAGAGGGGCCCTAGAAGTGATTTGGTTCCACATTGAGAAAATATTCTGGGTGTCTACTGTATGAGAAGGGTTTTTTAAAAGTAACAATGATATAGTTGTAAATAAATACAAAATAGTTAAAATAAAAATTAAAAGGTTATTAATGTATCATGTAGCTATAAATATGTTCAAATTAAGGATGTTTCATTCTAAATACTTGGGGGCAAAGGGACCTCCATAACAGTTTAAACTTCATGACTCCAAAAATGTAAGTCCACCACTGAGCGTGGGACTAAAACTCAATAGTCATGCGTGGACACTGGCTAGTTGGCTGTATTACTGCAGTACTGACTGGGTGGTCAGAGCAATGATGAATATCTGAGGGAATACTTGATATATAAATTATATTGAATTGAATTAAATATATCTATTGTCATTGCAAAAGTACAATGAAATTGGATGCCATCCTATCAGTGCAAAACAACAAGAAATTATAACACTACAAAAACACACCGTAAAAACTAATCTTAGAAAAATAATGCTTAAAGTTAAATTCATATAGTGTTTGCTTGACTTCTACAGAAGAATAGCTATTAGATTATGGTATAGTCTTTTACCCCCTGTAAGTTAATATGAGATAGAATTTTCTTGCTATATCTACAATACAGTATTTTAATTGAGTCAGTTGTTTAGAACAGGTCACATTGTTAGCAGGGACTGAAAGACCCATTTACAGTATGAAAATGGGATAAGCATACAGTTCTCTGAAGTTTAGAAATTGGTTTAACTATAAGCAAACATAAACAGTTAAACAAGATATATAATCTTTAAACAGAAAGTTTCTTAAACAAGAACTTTGCTTTTCTTTGCTATATAATTTCTTTTCTATTTTTGTGTTAAGTGTTTTACTTTGGGGCGGCACGGTGGCGTAGTAGGTAGCGCTGCTGCCTTGCAGTTAGGAGACCCGGGTTCACTTCCCAGGTCCTCCCTGTGTGGAGTTTGCATGTTCTCCCCGTGTCTGTGTGGGTTTCCTACATGTACTCCAGTTTCCTCCCATAATCCAAAGACATGCTGGTTAGGTGCATTGGCGATTCTAAATTGTGCTTGGTTTGTGTGTGTGAGCGCCCTGCGGTGGGCTAGTGCCCTGCCCGAGGTTTGTTCCCTGCCTTGCTCCCTGTGTTGGCTGGGATTGGCTCCAGCAGACCCCCGTGACCCTGTAGATAGGATATATAGCGGGTTGGATGATGGATGTTTTACTTTGAATTTTTACTAAAGGTTTTAAAAATGAAGATACTCTAGTTTGTCTCCAGAATCTTTTAAATATGTCAAGTACTTGCCAAAATCCCATGAAGCATACTGAAGCTGCAGAACTTTGGTAATTTTGGGTAAACGCAGCTACACTGATTTACTATTTAAAACTATTTACTCTTAATTTACTTTTGTATGACCACATGTGATGTGTTTTACTGTGCTGCAGTCGTCTCACATCTTGCAGTTGTGTGCATGATTTGAACATATTTAATTGCTTGCATGTCAAAGTAGGCTTATCTATCCTGTAGGATGATCAGATTTTGTTTTTCAAAGAAGAGCACTGGAGCACGTATATATTCAAAATGTCACACACACCTTTATATACAAGATAAGACAAGATAACACTTTATTACGAGGTGGTCTTCATTAATTTTTCTAATCAAATAGTGATCATTTATATGCCTTAGTTTTCATCCAACTACTTTTTTAAGGACTTGGATATTTCTTCCATAACAAAAAAGGAAAAACACAAAAACAGACTATTTTTAATATGTATGTATTTTTTAGTATACTGTCAACATCTGAAATAGAAATGAAGACTGACACATGCATTATATATAGAAAAAGTCCTCATTGGTTTAAATCAGTTTTGTGGTCTAAGAGTCAACATGAACACACATAAAAGCTTTTTTTATCGCACATTTGGCTTCCTACTAGTTATGTATTTGATGAAAAGTTGGACATCATTACAATTATATTCATAATTATTATTTTACTTGTCTGCAGATGTTCACTTTCATTTTTGGGCATCTTTTGTACTTGTAAGTTGGTGCTGAACAGCTATGTGTCTCTGCCCAGTCCTCCTGGCTGTCACCTAGCTGAGTCAAACTGACACCATTGCTTTCCTTTGAACAAAGGCTATGCATATGCTATGCAAAGACAGTATATGTGGCTCATGGACTGGATGAAAATCTGACATTCTTTTACATAGTCTAAGTAATGATCAAGACAAAACTCCTGACATTTTTTCTTTATTTTATAAATACCAGCCAGAATGGCAGTTTTAACTGAATGATATAAGCACATCGGTAGGAGGTTCCCTTCGCCTATGTTAGATTATTTGTGCAGCCTTTTCAAAGGTAACTATCTGGGACTGGAGTGTCATACCCAAGGTATCCTGGCAGGGATGCAGCCATTTAAGCGGCGTTTGGCCTTTGCTAAAGTAATCTGAAGTGCAGCCCTTTCAGGGGAAATGATTCAGGATCTGAGATTCAGGGTATCGCAACAGGAGTGCGAGTTATGATCACCTGCCCCCTGCCAAGTTACTGAAGCTCAGGTAGCCTGCCTCAGCCATTGATGATGTATTTTAGACTGCATTCTGAGAATAAAGTGCCATTAAGTGTACAGTACAGTTCTTATCAGCTCGAGTGCACTATGGCAGTGTGTGCAATGAGAATGACTGATAAATTAGTGCAAAATGGGTAAATATTGCAGAGTGTACTGTACATGTAAATCAAGGATAAAAATGTGTCTGGGCTGTCTCATTGCCATGGAACCCCTGCAGATTTTGTTTTTTTTTTCTCCAGTCCTTTGGAGTTTTTTTTTCTGTCCTCCCAGCCATCGGACCTTACTTTATTCTTTGTTATTTAGAACTGTCTGATCTTATATTTATATTTTTTATAAACTTTTCTTTTTTCATCTTGTAAAGAACATTGAGCTACATCATTTGTATGAAAATGTGCCATAAAAATAAATAAAATTGTTTTTGTAATGTAGGCATTTTCAGCATTAACTTGTCCATGAATGTAAAAACAACTGTAGAGGTTTAAATCCTTTCTTGAACACTTTTGTCATGATAAATTAGATGTCAATATTATTATTTAGTTATTTCTATTTAAATACTGCATATAGTTATTTCCACCAGGGTATGGGGCTTTCAGGTTGGCTGGCATGTGTTTAACAGGATTGTGGTCATCTGCGCAATGGGAAGAGTTCGGGAGGGAGGACAGGTAAAAGTCTTTTCTTTGGAGCTCAACATAATGTTCAATTCATTTGATGTACAACCTGTTTATGAAACTGGTTTCATTTAGTCAATTCTTTCTTCCATAAATGACTTAAGCATAGATGTTATCTTTGGTACTGTCTGGCAATGGCCTGTTGTGCCAATTTCTTGCTTTGAAAAGCGCTTAAATATTTTTTTCTTATTATGATAAAACTCTTCATTGTCTACCAACCAATTTATGCAGAATTCAAAAATCATCCTGCCCACCTGTTTGTTGCCTGTGAAATCACACAATGGAACAGAACAGATTTTCACTGTTTTATTGAGCATAAAAAGGAACACAATATGTTTTCTAATTTCAAAAATTACATATATACAAATATAGCTATGTATTTATAGCTGGCATTATGGAGGTCTGATGAGGGGTCCTTCAGACTCGCCAGTGACCATCATTTGTTGTCACAATAAGCCTAAATTTCCTAAGACCCAGGGAAAAAAATAGTTTTAGAAAATAGTTATGCAAAATTCATTTTTATATACTCTTCACTATAATGAACTTCCTGATATCTTGAAACACATATTAAAGTATATTAGGCTTTCACATCAATGAAACACATAGACATCTTTAAAAAACTATACTATACTAAATGTGATGTTTGCACCTTTGTGAATTTATCAACTATATTTTTTATGTCACCATTTATTTGTTTTCTTAAAACTACAAATTTAATTAAAAACACGTCTGAAAAATTTTGGGACTAATGTGACACCATTAGTTAAAAATAAATTTTACATCACATCTGGAAAAAATATGTATAAATTAAATAATGTGCCTATTTAGTCAAATCTCCCTTAGGAGGTTGACTTTCCAGTAAATTAAGAGCATGTGTTAATCTCTTTTCTTAAATAATGTTTTCAGATTTTAAATCATGATAAATTATATTTGATTTCATTTCTTGAAGTGTGAAAAATGGACTATTGAATTGAAGTGATTTATTTATTTTTTAGAAGATATTTATATAACAGACAATATATTTATGCTCATTGTTCAGTTAATCTGGATCAGTAGCAAATTTTTAAAGTCCTTCTAGTACAGGCTGAATACTTTAACCTGTGTTTTTATGTTTAATTGCATATATTCTTTCCTACAAACTAAATGAAATTAGACAAAGAATAGGATTTAGGAAAACACTAACATTAACAAAAAATTATCCATAATCTGAGCTATAAAAATGCTAGGCAAATAAAAACAGAAAAAAGATGAAACCCGTTTACTGTCTTCCTGCACCCATATCTGCTCTGCAGCTGAAAGAATTGACATAGTAATTTAATACAGAGTGCATGCTTCTGTCAAAATATTAGCAATTATAATGTAAATATCTACAAACTACTGCCATACTTCAAATTACCTTGTGATACTAATTTTTAGGTCAAGAAAATAAAGTCAGACTCGTCCAATACATACACAACTGACAAAGAAACTCAGTTATACAAATTAACAAAAAAAATGTAGGATGTTGGTCCAGATGATATACCTGTGGAAGCATGAAGGTGTTTAGGAGAGATGGCAGTGGAGTTTTTACCTAGATTGTTTAATGCAAGAGTTCCCAAAGTGGTCGATATCGACCCCCTGGGGTCGATTTGAACTTTCTAGGGGTTGAAAGTTTCAATAAAAAAATTTTGGGGTCGACGACAGCAAAAATAGACCCCCTTACTACTTCTATTTGTTTCCATCCATCCATCCATTGTCTCCCGCTTATCCGAGGTCGGGTCGCGGGGGCAGCAGCTTGAGCAGAGATGCCCAGACTTCCCTCTCCCCGGCCACTTCTTCTAGCTCTTCCGGGAGAATCCCAAGGCGTTCCCAGGCCAGTCGAGAGACATAGTCCCTCCAGCGTGTCCTGGGTCTTCCCCGGGGCCTCCTCCCGGTTGGACGTGCCCGGAACACCTCACCAGGGAGGCGTCCAGGAGGCATCCTGATCAGATGCCCGAGCCACCTCATCTGACTCCTCTCGATGCGGAGGAGCAGCGGCTCTACTCTGAGCCCCTCCCGGATGACTGAGCTTCTCACCCTATCTTTAAGGGAAAGCCCAGACACCCTGCGGAGGAAACTCATTTCAGCCGCTTGTATTCGCGATCTCGTTCTTTCGGTCACTACCCATAGCTCATGACCATAGGTGAGGGTAGGAACATAGATCGGCTGGTAAATTGAGAGCTTCGCCTTGCGGCTCAGCTCCTTTTTCACCACGACAGACCGATGCAATGCCCGCATTACTGCGGATGCCGCACCGATCCGCCTGTCGATCTCACGCTCCATTCTTCCCTCACTCGTGAACAAGGTCCCGAGATACTTGAACTCCTCCACTTGGGGCAGGATCTCGCTACCAACCCTGAGAGGGCACTCCACCCTTTTCCGGCTGAGCACCATGGTCTCGGATTTGGAGGTGCTGATTCTCATCCCAGCCGCTTCACACTCGGCTGCGAACCGATCCAGAGAGAGCTGAAGATCACGGCCTGATGAAGCAAACAGGACAACATCATCTGCAAAAAGCAGTGACCCAATCCTGAGCCCACCAAACCGGACCCCCTCAACACCCTGGCTGCGCCTAGAAATTCTGTCCATAAAAGTTATGAACAGAATCGGTGACAAAGGGCAGCCCTGGCGGAGTCCAACTCTCACTGGAAACGGGTTCGACTTACTGCCGGCAATGCGGACCAAGCTCTGGCACCGATCGTACAGGGACTGAACAGCCCTTATCAGGGGGGCCGGTACCCCATACTCTCGGAGTACCCCCCACAGGATTCCCTGAGGGACACGGTCGAATGCCTTTTCTAAGTCCACAAAACACATGTAGACTGGTTGGGCAAACTCCCATGCACCCTCCAGGACCCTGCTAAGGGTATAGAGCTGGTCCACTGTTCCGCGACCAGGACGAAAACCACACTGTTCCTCCTGAATCCGAGGCTCGACTATCCGACGGACCCTCCTCTCCAGGACCCCTGAATAGACTTTTCCAGGGAGGCTGAGGAGTGTGATCCCTCTGTAGTTGGAACACACCCTCCGATCCCCCTTCTTAAAGAGGGGGACCACCACCCCGGTCTGCCAATCCAGAGGCACTGTCCCTGATGTCCATGCGATGTTGCAGAGGCGTGTCAGCCAAGACAGTCCTACAACATCCAGAGCCTTGAGGAACTCCGGGCGTATCTCATCCACCCCCGGGGCCCTGCCACCAAGGCGTTTTTTGACCACCTCGGTGACCTCAGTCCCAGAGATGGGGGAGCCCACCTCTGAGTCCCCAGGCTCTGCTTCCTCATTGGAAGGCATGTTAATGGGATTGAGGAGGTCTTCGAAGTATTCCCCCCACCGACCCACAACGTCCCGAGTCGAGGTCAGCAGCGCACCATCCCCACCATATACAGTGTTGACACTGCACTGCTTCCCCTTCCTGAGACGCCGGATGGTGGACCAGAATCTCCTCGAAGCCGTCCGAAAGTCATTCTCCATGGCCTCCCCAAACTCCTCCCACGCCCGAGTTTTTGCCTCAGCAACCACCAAAGCCGAATTCCGCTTGGCCTGCCGGTACCTATCAGCTGCCTCCGGGGTCCCACAGGACAAAAGGGTCCTGTAGGACTCCTTCTTCAGCTTGACGGCATCCTTCACCGCCGGTGTCCACCAGCGGGTTCGGGGATTGCCGCCACGACAGGCACCGACCACCTTACGGCCACAGCTCCGGTCAGCTGCCTCAATAATAGAGGCACGGAACATGGCCCATTCGGACTCAATGTCCCCCACCTCCCTCGGGATGTGGTCGAAGTTCTGCCGGAGGTGGGAGTTGAAGCTACTTCTGACAGGGGGCTCTGCCAGACGTTCCCAGCAGACCCTCACAACACGTTTGGGCCTACCACGCCTGACCGGCATCCTCCCTCACCATCGAAGCCAACTCACCACCAGGTGGTGATCAGTTGACAGCTCCGCCCCTCTCTTCACCCGAGTGTCCAAGACATGTGGCCGCAAGTCCGACGACACGACCACAAAGTCGATCATCGAACTGAGGCCTAGGGTGTCCTGGTGCCAAGTGCACATATGAACACCCCTATGCTTGAACATGGTGTTCGTTATGGACAATCCGTGACGAGCACAGAAGTCCAATAACAAAACACCGCTCGGGTTCAGATCAGGGGGGCCATTCCTCCCAATCACGCCCTTCCAGGTCTCACTGTCATTGCCCACGTGAGCATTGAAGTCTCCCAGCAGAACGAGGGAGTCCCCAGAAGGTATGCCCTCTAGCACCCCCTCCAGGGACTCCAAAAAGGGTGGGTACTCCGAACTGCTGTTCGGTGCATACGCACTAACAACAGTTAGGACCCGTCCCCCCACCCGAAGGCGAAGGGAGGCTACCCTCTCGTCCACCGGGGTAAACCCCAATGTACAGGCTCCAAGTTGGGGGGCAATAAGTATACCCACACCTGCTCGGCGCCTCTCACCGGGGGCAACTCCAGAGTGGTAGGGAGTCCAGCCCCTCTCAAGGAGATTGGTTCCAGAGTCCAAGCTGTGCGTCGAGGTGAGTCCGACTATATCTAGACGGAACCTCTCAACTTCGCGCACTAGCTCAGGCTCCTTCCCCTTCAGAGAGGTGACATTCCATGTCCCAAGAGCCAGTTTCTGTAGCCGAGGATCGGACCGCCAAGGTCCCCGCCTTCGGCCACCACCCAACTCACACTGCACCCGACTTCCTTGGCCCCTCCCATAGGTGGTGAGCCCATGGGAAGGGGGACCCATGTTGCCTCTTCGGGCTGTGCCCGGCCGAGCTCCATGGGTGCAGGCCCGGCCACCAGGCGCTCGCCATCGAGCCCCACCTCCAGGCCTGGCTCCAGAGTGGGGCCCCGGTGACCCGCGTCCGGGCAAGGGAAAACGCCATCCAAAATTGTTTTTCTTCATAGGAGGTTTGTTTAACCGCTCTTTGTCTCATCCCTCACCTAGGACCAGTTTGCCTTGGGTGGCCCTACCAGGGGCATAAAGCCCCGGACAACAGAGCTCCTAGGATCATTGGGACACGCAAACCCCTCCACCACGATAAGGTGACGGTTAAAGGAGTTTGTTACTTCAAAATATCTATGATACCTAATTAAGAAGTAAAATAATTCAAAAAAACTCTTTTCTTGATAAAAATACATTACATACCAAACCTGCGAACGAAAAGGTAAAATGTGTCATTAAAAGAGTCACACGTAAGAATGCATGAAAATACATGTGGCACAAACATGTCTGTGCATTGTCTTATCGAAAGTATCAAAGCAAGTGCGGACATGAAAAACCGTTGCATGTCTGCACTTGCTAGCAGTGGGACGAGACGATATTTGATATTAGCAGAATCTATCAGTCTTGTACGATCATGCTTTCATAAAACACTATAAATTGGTTCATTTGATGTGACGTGTACTTATTTGTGATTTGAACTTTAAATATAATTATATATTGAGGAGCAGTACTACGAAAAAGAAAATCAGAGGACACAGTTTATTTATTCGAGTTTGAACAATAATCTTGTTTCAATTAAGTACATACTGTATTTTTTTTTTTATCACAGGGGCTGTTGAAATTGTTTGTTAATAAAAGTTTTTATTTTTTCAGATAATAATATGACTGAACCAAAAAAGAAATGCAGACAGTACAGCTTGGACTATTTGAAGCTAGGATTTGTCCCGTCATTATCAAATATTTACCAATGTGCCTCATATGCGAAAAAGTCTTTAGCAACGACGCTATGAAACCATCAAAAATAGCAGATCACTTGAACAGAATTCACCGACAAAAAAGAAAAAGATTTATAATACCTTCAATCACTTAAAGATAAAATTCTGAAGAGAACTGCGATAGATAATTTGATTGCTTCATCATCGAAGCAAAATGATGATGGATTAAGGGAATTGTACAACATATCCCTAGTCATTGCGAAGTCTGGCGAGCCACACACCATAAGGGAGAAACTGATTCTACCGGCCATCTCAGACATATTGAACACTGTACTCCACAAACCTGCACAAGATGTTATAAAAAGGATTCCTGTGAGCAAAGACGTATCGACGAAATAAGTCACGACGTGGAAAACTACTTGTGTAATCATTTGCAAAAAAAGTTTTTCCCTCCAATTGGACAAGTCAACATTACCCGGTAATGAATCTTTATTGCTAGCGTACGTTCGCTTTATTCAAGATCAGGAAGTGTATGAAGAGCTGCTTTTTGCTAGAACTTTAGAAACTGACACCAGAGGCAAATTGATTTTTAATTTAATAGTGTAATAATGTCCATTGACAAATATAATATCTGTTGCGACAGATGGAGAACTAGCTATGGTTGGTCGTTATCGAGGTTTCATAAGTTACCTGAAACAACACGTACCTGGAGTGCTTGCAGTTCACTGCGTAATCCATAGGCAACATTTAGTAGCCAAGAACCTTAGCGACAAATTGCATCAATCGCTTAAGTTTGTTATAACAGCTGTGAACAAAATTCGAAGTAATGCTTTGAACACTAGACTGTTCGCACGATTATGCGAGGAAAGTGATGAAGATTTCTATCGATTGGTTCTCCATACCGAAGTCCACTGACTTTCAAAAGGTTTATGTTTGAGGAGATTTTTTGCAATTTTTCAATCTGTTTTAGAGTTTTTGGAAGACAAGGATTCCAGTTTGAAAGAAAATTTACTTAAGAGTAAAACAGATATTGCTTATTTAACCGACTTATTTGGCAAATTTAATGATGTTAATTTACAACTGCAAGGAGACAATTTGAATCTCATCAAAGCAAAATCAGTCATATCGGGTTTTGTTAAATTAAGATTGTTAGATTAATGTTTTTAAGGAAAATATTGCAAGATCTGAGCTTTCCCAGTTCCCCAAATTATTTAAGATAGGCACAATCCAAGAAGAAAACATCTTGCTGTACGTCAACCACTTGGAGGCTCTTCACTTAGATTTCAAGACTAGGTTTGAAGATATTCTATCATTGGAAATACCGGACTGGATAATAAACCCATACACTACTAGTGCAGAACCAAATATAATTTTGCAAGATGAGTTGATAACCATCAGCACGAATGAGGATCTCAAGGTATAATTCAAACAGGGTTATCAAAAGTTTTGGCTGCAACAAGATATTCCACTTCTGTACCCAGCTCTATGGACTGTTGTACAAAAGTATTTGCTGGTATTTCCATTGTCGTATCTGGTAGAGAGAGGCTTCAGTGTAGTTTTAAACCTGCTTCAGAACAGACATCGATTGCATATCACTGAACGTGGAGATTTGAGAATGCAACCCACTAATTTAAAACTGGGCATAGATAAATTGTTGACAGATCACCAGGTGCACCCATCTCATTAAATTCAGTTTTCCAAGCTAATTTATTTGGTATTCTTATTTTTATAATTCTGATTAAAATCTTTCGTTATTGTAATTTTGTTGATGTTTAATTCTGTCTGAATATGTTGATTTTTTCACTTCATTTTTATGTTTAATAAAGTGATTTCAATATTTTGAATTTACATTTATTTCATAAATGACAAAAATGTCAAAAAAAACATTTTTTTGCTTTAATTTTCGTTAGTGCAGGTTTCGATGTTGAATGTTGCACAAGATAATGCCACATTTTGTAGTCCTTTTATCATTTTTCAATCATTAATTACAAGGGATTAAAATGAAAACTTTGATATCTAGTGAAATATTTAATATCGAGTACTATACAAATTTATTAATTTGAGTAAGTAAAGTAAATGACTAGGGGGTCGACGGTTTTAAAAGTTTTTGGTAAAGGGGTGTGTGGCCAAAAAAAGTTTGGGAACTTTTGGTTTAATGCAACCTTGGAAAGTGAGAGGATGACTGAGGAGTGGAGTGTACTGGTACTGAATTTTAAGAGTAAGAGAGATGTGCAGGACTGTAGTAACTACAGACGAATAACATTGATGAGCCACAGCATGAAGTTATGGGAAAGAGTAGTAAAAGCTAGGTTAAGAAGGAAGGTGATGATTAGTGAGCAGCAGTATGGTTTCATGCCGGGAAAGAGCACCATAGATGCGATGTTTGCTCTGAGGGAAATGATGGAGAAGTATAGAGAAGGCCAGAAGGAGTTGCATTGCGTCTTTGTGGACTTAGAGAAATCATATGACAGGGTTCCTAGAGAGGAGTTGTGGTATTGTATGAGGAAGTCGGGAGTAGCAGAGAAGTATGTAAGAGTGGTACAGGATATGTACAAGGGAAGTGTGACAGTTGTGAGGTCTGCAGTAGGAGTGACGGATGCATTCAAGGTGCAGGTGGGATTGGCTCTGATCAGATTTCTAAAAAATACTCTATGATGTTTGTGTCATGATCTAGACTTTGTTTTAGATTTTTCAGCATTTTTCGTGGCATCTAAAAATTATTAATATATTGTTTTTGGTAGTTTTTAGAAGTCAAAGATGAAAGTTTTTTGATCTTTTGTTTGATTCAGAATGTTTCTGAAGATGTTATTTTTGAAATATATTTTCCTACACCATAAATTTCATTTTATTATGGGTACCATCATTTTTTGCGGTTTGTGATGCAAGGTTGCCAGGCTGTTGCTAGGTAGGAAGATTGAGAGTAAATGACACGACATCTTTACTATACATTTCCTAACTGTTCACGTTTGGGGATAAATCAAAACAAACAAAAAAACTCTTGCATTATAAATGTTATCTCTGGTTAAAAATTATTTTCTTTTCTTTGACTTTCATCTACAACTTGTGTTTTGGCTTAGTCATCGTGAAATATTCTGGTTACTGACTTTCTCTCTACTTTTCTTTTTCTATGATTTTGTGTCACGCGTTAGCATTTATTTAATTCTTGAACACCTGATTGCGACCTTGGCTTGTTAGGATTCATCCTAATTTAAACTGATGCTCGCCCAGTGTGTTCAGTACAGCATGTCATTGCTTATGCTGTAATAGGAAAAGTACTGTAAATTACTGTTAAAATCTTTTCCTCTTCCACTTGACTTGCAATTTTTGGGTAACTTTTTTTTTTCTTGCTTATCTCATCCGTTATAATTCTGTGATTTTTGATGTGCATTTCTATACATATACTTATAATTTCATTTTGACTGTATGATTATTCTTTATTATAATATTCAGGTTGCCATTTTGTGTTTTGGTCTCTGACATGTTGTTTATGGAAATGGCTCCATTTATAGACTTGTGATCAGTCTTGTCACCATTACATTGCAATTTAAGATGCAGGTCCAGGCTTTTGCATATGTGACAAATAACTTTGAAATTAGCTAGTGATTAAATCATTTAGGGATGTAGAACTTTTATGTTTTTTAACTTATAATTTTTAAAATGTATTTTATGTTTTAGTTAATTCGTATTACAATAACCAAGATGTTGTTGGGCAATACTAGAAGGGACTTTTGACCTGGAGTTGATAGTGCAAAATGGGCTAAAACAAAAAGATGGCCAAATGGGCAGGAGTAGGTCCTATAAAAAGTTAAAAAATAAAAATTAACAGCATAAGAACATAAGAAATTGAACAAACTAGAGGAGACCATTCAGTACATCATGCTCATTTGTTTAGCTAATAGCTAATCTATCCGAATATTTCATCGAAACAGTTCTTAAAGGTCATCGAGCTTTCTGCTTTAACTAAATGGCTCAGTTGTTTCTTCCTGATTACCACAACTCTATAAGAAAAGTGCTGCTTCAATCCTAAATGAGCTTCACCTTAATCTCTACTGGTGTCCTCAAGTATGTATTTCACCGTTACCCTGAAAGAATTCTGCTGGATCTACTTCAGAAATGCCTTTGAGAATTATGAAGACCTGGATTTGATCCCTGCACAGTCTCTGCAAACAAACCAAAACATGAGGCAGAATTCAAAGTTGAAAGACCAAAGCAAGTATAAATATATACTCCTTTCTGTAACTAAAATGTAACAAATAGTCTTGAATCCAAATCTTAAAACACCATGTGCTGTGCTCCGCCATCTTACATAGCTTGACTGCCATGATGCCACACATGGCCCGCATATCAAATATCCAGAAATAACCACAGCAACAATAAAAGCAACAATAAAACACATGCTGCATCTATGAGAGAAATCTAGAAAATGGTGAAATATGAAAAAAATATCAAAACAAAATTGAAACATAATACTTACATTGGAACATTATGAAAAATAAATGCATGAAACTGCAAAAGGACTGACTTTTCGTCTCTTGGGGTCTCATTTATAAAACAATGTGTGGATTTATGCATGAAAATATATGTATTACAAAAAACTGGAAAATACATAAACCAAAAAAATCTGATTTGTTAAACATGGTGTATGCACATTTGTTGCAATTTACCTGTATAGAACCTTATCATCTTGTAAATGAAATGTGTGTATTTGAATGCAGCTCGAATCCCACATGGTTGCCACCCTGAAATAACTATATAAGGACTACACTATATGACATGGACATGATTGCTAGTACATTGAATAGTATATGTATATAAAAACTACAGGTTCAGCCAGTTGCTTTTCCCAACAAACCAGCCATCATGTACAGCAGCACTGTGTGCAAGTCCTCTGCAAACACTACCATACATCGAAGTAAATGAATCATGAGTTTACTCAGGCCGCTGAGCATGATGTTTGTTATGCTGATCTTGGTCTAGCAGATAACTTGTGCATTAATAGAACATAGCTGTTTACGATTAACAAAAACAAAAGCAGTTTCATTCCTGCTGTGTGCCCTAATTGCTGTGAATGTTGTCAATTACCCAATTTTGTTAGAAAAGCCAAATGGCTCTTGGGAACCTAAATCGGCTCACATTCCAGTCATTTTCATAGGCAAAAAAAATTCTGCCAGTCCGTAAAAGCTTGTTCTCTTTGTACAAAACCATTTGCATAGTTTTGCATAGTTTTGCAAACCATATTGTGTCAAACCACTGGGCTGTAAATAGGTTATAGGGTATGATATTTAGAGCTTTGTGTAAAAAGGGAGTGAGTCATGCTTATATTTTACAGAAATATGGTTTCTAATCCTAATAAGAGGTAGACTAAACTGACGAGAAAAATAAAAAAGTTCTTCAGTACAAATATGCAGCATTAGCCCTCTTAAAAGGAACTAAAAAGGACCTTTCAACCATTAATATGTCTGTCATGTCAAAGCATTTTATAATAACAGCTCAGTGATATGAATTATTAAATGCAAAAGTCATCATTTAACTACCGTGTTTCCCCAAAAATAAGACAGGGCTATATATTAATTTTTCCTCCAAAAGAGGGTTTATTTTCAGGGGATGTCTTGTTTTTCCATGAACAAAATCTACATTTCTCTCTATTATAAAAAAAAAATCTTGGAAGGCTTGGAAGGAAACGATACGTGATTTTCTCAGAGACATTTTAACAACCCGCAAGACAAGGCAGTGAGATAAAAGGACAGCTTCTGCGCAGGCTTTTAAATGATCGACACATAGCACGACAGCAGTAAGACTGACACTTTACATTAAGTGTCCATAATTACACTGTAACTACTATGTAATTACCTGTATAAGTACAGTGTAACTACAAGTTATTACTCAGTACTTACTGTGTAATACAGAGTAACGCTAAAGTTAATTACTCAGTTGTCATTGTTATTCCATAGTTCATATAATAACAATGTAACAATTTATCACTGATCCAAAAAAAGTGTACTTACTTAATTACATTGTATTTGTACTTTCAAAATGTAATAAAAACATCGGGGTATGTAACTACAACTATGTAACAGATGTTCCATGGTCTGGGCAATTGTAATGGAGAATTGCAGTAATAACTGCATAGGTTTTCGATGATTTCAAGATCTTTTTTAAATGGTGAAAACACCTTTGAAAAATGGTTAACGCTTTTACCTTACAGATCCATTATCCTGAGATAGAATTCTGTCTGGAGATATGTGTGTAAAATTTGTATGTTCTACCCATGTCTCCGATGTCTTCTTCATGGGTTTTACTGCCATATCCAAGGGACATGTAGGTTGGGTTATGTGGCCATATGTGTGAGAGCGTGAGTGCTGGTATGTTTGTCAGTGGGCCTTGCAATGGGATGGCTCCCCATCCTGGGCTGTTTCCTGACTTGTGCTCTTTAATGCTTGGAATGGCTCTGCGACCCTGTGTACCTTGATTGAATGATGCAAGTTTGGCAGTATTATGTTAGGGATAGGTATAATAAAAGGCCAAAAAAATTCAACAATAAATAGTGTAACACAACTACAAGAATGTGGCAAATGCTTGTTTAAGCAAAACATGTCAAGGAGGTGCCCCTCTAGATTTTGCATTTTTCAGCAATAAAGTCATCATTTGGAAGCGATTGTACCAGCAGGATCAGTGACCATAATATAATTGCTCCCAGTCTTTTGCCAGTATTACAGTGGAAAGGTATATTAAGGTCCATAGGAAATGACCAGCCATCTACACACTCTAGTGGAATGAGTGGTGGAAAACTATTCACATGTTTAAGTTACCAGTAATCTTTCATGATGCACTAAGTAACAAAAGATATTATGGGACATATAATGAATGTCTGTCTGTGCGGTATCTAACTGCAGTTACATATGTTAGGATGCACTAAGCAAAGGATCACTCAGGGGTTTTTGGAGATGGCTGCAACATATTTGCAAGCAAATAAATGTCTGATCTTTTCATCTTGATTTTCAAGTATTTTTGGTTAGTTATCTCAAATGTTGATACTCATCCAGGTGAATTCATTTTTCCAAAAGCTGGTAATCAATGGTAAAAAGTCTAGAAGCAGAGAAGCTCCAAACATAAAATGATTTAAGCACATGCACCAGTGTTTAGACTCAAAAGGGACATCAAGATTGCTGACAATCAGGCACTGAAGGCATCTAAAACACACAGCATAAACAGGAAATGCTGGATTGGAAGAGGATTCAAATAGTCTGTGATTACATAATAGTCAGAAGGGACTTGCAGACAGGGAAGTAAATGTCAGCATGTTATGCTTATAAATTACTTACCTAGGAACTGTCTACTTGTAAAATGTAACACCTTTAGGAACAGAATGTACTTACCATGTGTCTACTCTGTACTTATACAGAAATTGCCTACTTAATGTAAAGTGTAACTCCATTGGGAACAGAGGGTAATTGCCTTTTATTTACTCTGTACTTACACAAGAATGGCCTACTTAATGTAAAGTGTAACATCTTTGGGAACAGAATGTACTTACCATGTATTTACTCTGTACTTACACAGGAATTGCTTACATGTAAAGTGTACTCCTTTGGAAACATAATATAATTACCAAGTACTTATTCTGTACATACATTGAACACTTGAAGAAGTAGTAAAAGAACATACTGTATTTATAATTCTATAAGATACATTATTCATGATTATTCTGCAAATTATATTAAGGTTGTCAGGTATAAATAAGAATGTAACATTTCAAAATGTTTATAATTATAAAAAGACAAGAAAAGTAGAAGTCATGAAATCTGTGTACTTTTTATTGTAAATTCACTTTTCAGAAACACATTAATCCAACAGTCCATTATAGAAAAATATACAGGATATACAGCAGGCATGTCAAACACGCAGGCCACATGCGAGATCCTAGTTAGCACTAAACTTGTACAAAATGATTACTATTGTTTGTGACTGAATCATTCTGCATCTTTGGCATTACTTATTGACTTTTCTTACTTCCGCCTTCTGACAAAAGCGTGTTTTCCCATGGCATTACGGTACTGGAAACATCATCTGCTAGTATAGTTGCAGCTGCGGCGTCAGCTCATTGATACTCTAGGCGTGACACTACACATCCCCCCACCCCCCCGAGCCTTGGCCAAAGTAAATGAGCCGCAACATTACAACTGAAATGCTAGGCTGCAGCAGCCTGGCAGGCTACACTACTGGCTGGGCTGCTGAGACTGGCCACTAGACAGAAATGACCATCACGAGTAGTAATAGCTCACATATTTTCACATTTTTTTGCTCTAGTTTTATGTCATTTTATGCTAGTATTGTAACGAACAGTTAGTGCAGACTACAGCTGAAGATCTGAAGTGGACGGGAGAAGTTGGTGAGTTGTTTTTTAACAACTTTTTGTGATTTTGAGTTTGTAAAATTAATGTAGGTCAGGGGGCTTTTTGCATATCGGCTTATTTTACAATATAAACTTTGAAGTAAACTTAGTAAAGTAACATTTTGAGCTGCACAATGCCAAACATGTGTAAATTGATAGGCCTATGCCTTTGACGTTTAATTTAAAACGAAATATTTGCATTGCAGTATGAAGGGTACAATGACCTCGACCAAGGTGAAAAGAAAGCTACAAGATGAGCGATGATGTGAAAAGCTTCCAAGGCAAGATTCGTCTGTGGACACATCAATTAAGAAATGAGAATCTTCTCCATTTTCCTACATGTCAGGGTATTAAGCATTCAAATGACAATTTGATTTTTGGAAGATTTGTTTTCCAACTTGAATTACTGAGCAATGAATTCAGTGAGCGTTTTCGTGATTTCAGTTCATACAAACAGGACTTTGCGCTGTTTACGTCACCATACTCTTACAACGTTGAGAATGCGCCTGAGAATATCCAAATGGAATTGATTGAACTGCAGTCAGATTCTATTCTGAACGCAAAATACAACAAAGCTGATGTGCCAGGCTTGTATGCGTACCAGCCACCCTCGTATGTGCAGATCCGTAAGGTGGCATCGAGAGTACTGTCTATGTTCGGAAGCACTTACCTGTGTGCAATTGTTTTCGTTAATGAAAGCTGTCAAAACCCCTCATCGCTCAAGACTTACTGTCGGGCACCTATCATTCCTCATAAAAGTTGCAGCTGCACAAGATTTCAAGCCTGATATTGACAAACTAGTTACTAACAAGAGATGCCAAGTGTTGGGACTAAAGAAATAGATCTCAGACTGTAAGACTCCTATATAAGGACCTAGCTAAGAGGCTAAGACTCTAATTGTAATTGTACGCTGTTGTACAGAGATTGTATGGAAATAAATTGCTTTTCTTTAAACTTTAAGTGTTACATTTTTTAAAGTTTTCAGTATTGGAAAGAAAGCTATAGTAACTTTATATAATAGTATTTGTTACAGTGCGGCCCGCTTACTCACATATGGCAGTCGAAGCAGCCCACCAATGGTAGTGAGTTTAACATGCCTGATATACAGCATTAAACAATATATCAAATAATGCAGGCCATGGATGAAGATGTTTTAATCACAAAACACCAACTATATAATACTGTAAAACTTTTAAATAAATCAAAAGAAATGTAACAACGTGCAACTAACTTAATATTTTTGTAAACAGTGTAACACATTTTATATTGTATAGGTTTTATTTCTTATATTTATAGGTAATGGGCAGGAGCTTTTTTTCATGTTTCATTTCTTTAATCATCTGTTTTATTTCTGGGGTCATGCAGCTTGAACATCGCTTTGCATAATCTAGAAGCTTTTCCTGTGATGGATTAAAACTATCTATTTCTGACAAGAAATCAGGTGGCACTATCATAAGTTCTGCCAATGGTGCTGTTAATGCCAGAGTATTTCGGTCAATATTTATTTTTCTAAAAGCTTTTTGCATGCTACCCTCAGATCCAAAGTTGCAAAGTACTCTCTTGTATCTTCTTAGTACATCCTCTGGTGTTTTAGCTATTCAGGGAAAAAAAAAGAAGAAAAGTTAGAACCATGAAACACAATCTGGAGAATACATGAGGATCACTTTCTTTTAATTTATTCAAATCAGGTTTTGCTATTTTGCATGAATGAATAAGAAGACCCAAAACTATATCTATGAGTTAACTGTCTTATAAAACATGATTCTTCATGAAATTTTATAACTCTTATGCTGTAAACTATATTTTTAAAAGATAAATATGTTACACTGTATTTAAAATATTTGTGGAAATCTACCATTATACATCAGGAAACATAAAAAATACCTGGCATCAAAAAATATTTAATAAAAAGTACATTTAAGTACTAAAAGGTGAAGTAAATCTATTATAGCAAAGAAAAGGTGCTTCATTTTGAAAAATAAAAATTATACATGACATAATTCTATATGATTTTTGCATATCTAAACGAAAAGATTTCCAAAAAAAATCTCATGCAGGCTGTGTACCCTTGTAGATAATATGATGAAACTTAAACCATATGGTTTTAGATAGATAGATAGATAGATAGATAGATAGATAGATAGATAGATAGATAGATAGATAGATAGATAGATAGATAGATAGATACTTTATTAATCCCAAGGGGAAATTCAGAGTCAAAACCTAACTTTGAATTACAATGTGACCTTTGGAGAGCTTTTAAATCTCTAGCATTGTGACAGCATTTATCATACCTCGTGTTGAAGAAACTTTACAAAAGCAAGTTACTTCCTCACTTCTTTGATTTCTTTTTCTTTTCTTCTAGACTTGTATCACTTGACGAAGTAGAAAATGAATCAGATGTAGATGATGTCAATGAACTGGAACTTGAGCTGTCATATTTTCCCATTTTGGTACTTGGTTTGCCTAAAGATAATTTAAAGCTTCAATAGCATACTCATAATTCATATTTTTACAAATGTAAACAACCATTTCATTTTATTACATGGAAATACTATTAATTATATAAAAAGTACTAAAAAAGTTGCTAATTATTCATATTAATATCCATCCATCCATCCATCCATTTTCCAACCCGCTGAATCCGAACACAGGGTCACGGGGGTCTGCTGGAGCCAATCCCAGCCAACACAGGGCACAAGGCAGGAAACAATCCCGGGCAGGGTGCCAACCCACCGCAGGACACACACAAACACACCCACACACCAAGCACACACTAGGGCCAATTTAGAATCGCCAGTCCACCTAACCTGCATGTCTTTGGACTGTGGGAGGAAACCGGAGCGCCCGGAGGAAACCCACGCAGACACGGGGAGAACATGCAAACTCCACGCAGGGAGGACCCGGGAATCGAACCCAGGTCCCCAGATCTCCCAACTGCGAGGCAGCAGCGCTACCCACTGCGCCACCGTGCCGCCTCATATTAATATGAAATTTGTTATTGCAATACATAATTTGGGAAATCTGGTACAAACATAATTTAACTAAAGTATATTTTGTCAAGGGCAGCACGGTGGCGCAGTGGGTAGCACTGCTGCCTCGCAGTTGGGAGATCTGGGGACCTGGGTTCGATTCCCGGGTCCTCCCTGCGTGGAGTTTGCATGTTCTCCCCGTGTCTGCGTGGGTTTCCTCCGGGCGCTCCGGTTTCCTCCCATATTCCAAAGACATGCAGGTTAGGTGGATTGGCGATTCTAAATTGGCCCTAGTGTGTGCTTGGTGTGTGGGTGTGTTTGTGTGTGTCCTGTGGTGGGTTGGCACCCTGCCCAGGATTGTTTCCTGCCTTGTGCCCTGTGTTGGCTGGGATTGGCTCCAGCAGACCCCCGTGACCCTGTGTTCGGATTCAGCGGGTTGGAAAATGGATGGATGGATATTTTGTCAAATGCAGTTTGCTATCCAAAAAATATAATTAAAAACAAGGAAGTATTATAAAGTGATATGGGAAAAACTAACTGGCATTAGCTGTTAAACAGTCCAAATTTTTTCATAGAAAGTCCCGTTTTTCCTGAAGCTCTAATACTTTCTTTTCCATCACAGCAAGCTTACTTCAGAGCTTAACATTTTCTCACTTCACACGAGTGTAAAGTGCAGTAGCACTTGGAGCTCCATCATCAAGATCTATTTTGAAACAAGGATATATATAATTAAATTTATTCATGAAAAAGCATCAAAAGTGACAAAACGCTACAAAGAAAATTGCAGTTATTTAAATTGTAATACAAGATATGATCACATTAAGACTCAAATAGTGCTCTAACTTTGCCTGAAATTCAGTTTAGAATTTCTAATTCTAAAACCACCTCAACATGACATATCTGAATGAACAGCAAAAAATTTACATTACCTTTATGTGATTCTGCAGGAGTGACTGTTTTATCTTTTTCTGTTGGCGTATGTTCGGCATCTCCCACAACAATTGTCTCCTCATTAACGGTACATGTAGTTACTTCTACAGTATCGCTGATATTTTTGAGACAATCTGTTTGTTTATTTTTTCTTGACGACTTCTGTGGAGGCATTGAAACTACATGTAAAGGCAAAAAGGTTAAAGAAAAGGTTGTTTTTTTACCTGCCCACTGTTTAATTGTGCTTTTTCCTGTTATTAAGGTACGCATCCACCTGCGGCAGAGTAGACGCCATTTCAATATACTTAACCAGCAGTTACATGGTTATTGAGAATACCAATACTAACTGGCATGACTTAGGTTTATTGATGAAAATCCGTACAATGATGCCACCCGAACTGCAAGTTGAGTAATATGACCTCAGGCGTCCGCGCCATTGTAACATTCTAGAAGTGCATTTTTGTCTTAATCCTACATAATTTAGATATGTTTCCAGAATCTGCTACGCCATACTGACTACAGCTAAAATAAAAACACATTTTATTATAAAAACTCACCTTTTCTATTCAAAGTTTGCAACTCGTAATCCCACCGCTAGTGTTGGGCGGTATACCGGTTCATACCGAAAACCGTTTTTTATTTTTGTTATGATATGGATTTTCTTATATCTCAACACCGGTTTAAATTGCCTAAACAACGTTTGGAACGTGGTGCAGCAGGAAACTGTTTAAGGGGGACCTTTTTCAGTGCTACACATGCTAAACACATGCAACAGAGTACATGCGGTAGTAGAGGTGTTGCACGGGGGCTCTTTTTCACTGCTACACCGCTAAACACATGCAACGGAGTACATGCGGTAGTGGAGGTATTGCACGGTGAAAATGGACAGAGAACATTCTGAAACTGAAGCTGTAGCAGACGATAAAGTTGAACATGATAACACAGAAGAACTTTTGCTGGAAAAAGGAGCCGTGTCTGTTGTCTGGATATACTTTGGATTTAAAAGTTTGGATGTGGACCATTATGTTCAAATGTGTGAATACTGTTTCTGTACTACTGGATAATACTGCAAGCCAAGTTCTACTTGTTTTATTTTTTCAATACAGTAATCCCTCGCTATATCGCGCTTCGCCTTTCGTGGCTTCACTCCATCGCAGATTTTATACAGTGGTGTGAAAAACTATTTGCCCCCTTCCTGATTTCTTATTCTTTTGCATGTTTGTCACACAAAATGTTTCTGATCATCAAACACATTTAACCATTAGTCAAATATAACACAAGTAAACACAAAATGCAGTTTTTAAATGATGGTTTTTATTATTTAGGGAGAAAAAAAATCTAAAACCTACATGGCCCTGTGTGAAAAAGTAATTGCCCCCTTGTTAAAAAATAACCTAACTGTGGTGTATCACACCTGAGTTCAATTTCCGTAGCCACCCCCAGGCCTGATGACTGCCACACCTGTTTCAATCAAGAAATCACTTAAATAGGAGCTGCCTGACACAGAGAAATAGACCAAAAGCACCTCAAAAGCTAGACATCATGCCAAGATCCAAAGAAATTCAGGAACAAATGAGAACAGAAGTAATTGAGATCTATCAGTCTGGTAAAGGTTATAAAGCCATTTCTAAAGCTTTGGGACTCCAGCGAACCACAGTGAGAGCCATTATCCACAAATGGCAAAAACATGGAACAGTGGTGAACCTTCCCTGGAGTGGCCGGCCGACCAAAATTACCCCAAGAGCGCAGAGACGACTCATCCGAGAGGTCACAAAAGACCCCAGGAGAACGTCTAAAGAACTGCAGGCCTCACTTGCTTCAATTAAGGTCAGTGTTCACGACTCCACCATAAGAAAGAGACTGGGCAAAAACGGCCTGCATGGCAGATGTCCAAGACGCAAACCACTGTTAAGCAAAAAGAACATTAGGGCTCGTCTCAATTTTGCTAAGAAACATCTCAATGATTGCCAAGACTTTTGGGAAAATACCTTGTGGACTGATGAGACAAAAGTTGAACTTTTTGGAAGGCAAATGTCCCGTTACATCTGGCGTAAAAGGAACACAGCATTTCAGAAAAAGAACATCATACCAACAGTAAAATATGGTGGTGGTAGTGTGATGGTCTGGGGTTGTTTTGCTGCTTCAGGACCTGGAAGGCTTGCTGTGATAGATGGAACCATGAATTCTACTGTCTACCAAAAAATCCTGAAGGAGAATGTCCGGCCATCTGTTCGTCAACTCAAGCTGAAGCGATCTTGGGTGCTGCAACAGGACAATGACCCAAAACACACCAGCAAATCCACCTCTGAATGGCTGAAGAAAAACAAAATGAAGACTTTGGAGTGGCCTAGTCAAAGTCCTGACCTGAATCCAATTGAGATGCTATGGCATGTCCTTAAAAAGGCGGTTCATGGTAGAAAACCCTCAAATAAAGCTTTAATTACAACAATTTTGCAAAGATGAGTGGGCCAAAATTCCTCCAGAGCGCTGTAAAAGACTCATTGTAAGTTATCGCAAACGCTTGATTGCAGTTATTGCTGCTAAGGGTGGCCCAACCAGTTATTAGGTTCAGGGGGCAATTACTTTTTCACACAGGGCCATGTAGGTTTGGATTTTTTTTTCTCCCTAAATAATAAAAACCACCATTTACAAACTGCATTTTGTGTTTATTTGTGTTATATTTGACTAATGGTTAAATGTGTTTGATGATCAGAAACATTTTGTGTGACAAACATGCAAAAGAATAAGAAATCAGGAAGGGGGCAAATAGTTTTTCACACCACTGTATGTAAGCATATTTAAATATATATCGCGGATTTTTTGCTGGTTCGCGGATTTCTGTGGACAATAGGTCTTTTAATTTCTGGTGCATGCTTCCTCAGTTGGTTTGCCCAGTTGATTTCATACAAGGGACGCTATTGGCAGATGGCTGAGAAGCTACCCAACTTACTTTTCTCTGTCTCTCTTGCGCTGACTTTCTCTGATCCTGACGTAGGGGGATTGAGCAGGGGGGCTGTTCGCACACCTAGACGATACGGACGCTCGTCTAAAAATGCTGAAAGATTATCTTCACGTTGCTATCTTTTGTGCAGCTGCACGGTGCTTCGCATACTTAAAAGCTCGAAGGGCACGTATTGATTTTTGCTTGAAAAACAAACTCTGCCTCTATCTCTCTCTCTCTCTGTCTGCTCCTGACGGAGGGGGTATGAGCTGCCGCCTTCAACAGCTTTGTGCCGCGGTGCTTCGCATACTTAAGCCAAACAGCCCTATTGATTTGTTTGCTTTTCTCTATCTCTGTGACTTTATATGCTCCTGACGGGCACTCCTTTGAAGAGGAAGATATATTTGCATTCTTTTAATTGTGAGTCGGAACTGTCATCTCTGTCTTGTCATGGAGCACAGTTTAAACTTTTGAAAAAGAGACAAATGTTTGTTTGCAGTGTTTGAATAACGTTCCTGTCTCTCTACAACCTCCTGTGTTTCTGCGCAAATCTGTGACCCAAGCATGACAATATAAAAATAACCATATAAACATATGGTTTCTACTTCGCGGATTTTCTTATTTCGCGGGTGGCTCTGGAACGCAACCCCCGCGATGGAGGAGGGATTACTGTACTGTGTAATGTGCCTGGGTACTTTGTAATAGTGTGACGACATTTTCTCAAACCCCGTCATAAGTTACTGTATGTAGCACATTAAATGCTTTGTGTTAAGTTTTATCGGAGCCATGTTAATCGCTACTGCTTCTTAAACTGACTTCCTCTTGCACTAAGAGGAGGCGCTGGCAGCACACAGAATACATTAATTTCATGATATCCCTGCTCCCTGAACATTTAGAATGCTAAGATAAATACTTGATATAATTTTCATGATGAAATGCATTAAAGCATGTATTAATCATGTGGGGGCACAGTGGTGTGGAGGTTGCACCGCTGTTAAACCTGTGCAATACCCATTCATACATCTAGTTTTTTGGAGCCTCATCACACCTGCCATAAAGTTCTCTACACTGAACGTAGACCTGGGGACCCCTTACTGCGAGGGAGCAGCACTACCGCCACACTACCGTGCATGTTTAATACCTGCTTTAATGCATTTCATCCTGAAAATGATATCAAGTATTTATCTTAGTATTCTAAATGTTCAGAGAGCAGGAATATCATGAAGTGAATGTATTCTGTGTGGCGATCGCTGCTTGCACCTCGTCTTAGTGTAGAGGAAGTCCATTTAAGAAGTGCATACAGCGATTAACAACTGGGTCGGGGAACACTTAACACAAAGCATTTAATGTGCTACATTAACTTATGACGGGGTTTGAGAATATCTAGTAAATTGAACATTGATTTTAGGATGAAGTTTAGTTTTTGACATTGTACTTTAATTACAAAATAAACTATGAGAATAAAGTGGAAATGTCGAGAATAAAGTCAAGATGTCAACTTTGTTCTCGACATATAGTTTTTTTTTCTTCCCTGTGTCCATATTTTTTTTTCTTCACTGTGGCCCTAATACGCTTCCGTAGGGCTATACCACAAATAGCATTATACATGGAAGTTGCAGTTTTATTATTTATGTATATAGCTTAGCTTGAAGCAAGGTCCATGTTAATGCAGTTTGCCTTAATGATGGTTCATTTGGTAAAGATGTCATCACCAAGTTGCACTTGTTTTATTTTATTTTTATTTGGCGAATACTATACTGTGCAATGCATCTGGGCTTATTACTGGAAGTTGCACTATTATTTACTTTATTGTTATTATTTATTAGTTTAAATATTATGCAGTTTAATGATGGTAAAGTTGTTTAAAAAGTCACTTTAACGTGTCAGTGGACAGAGATTGTTAACATTAACAGAAAGTATAGTTGGTTTACAAAAAATATTTACTCTTTATTCCTTTTCTAGGACATGTTCAGTGCAATACAACTTTTGACAAGCACCTCTGGATATTTTACTAAGTCTAAATGCCTCTTTGGATGGTTAAAAATATGTTGTCAAAATTTTAGTTTAAGTTGTTTGCAAAATTTGTTCAATAAAAAGGTTCTATATTTTGACTGCAACTGTAATGCAATCTGATTCCTTCTCTTCATTAGTGCCACCCCCTTGAAAACTATCACTTTATGGAGTCATGCAAACCTGTATTGATACTTGCATACACATTAAAATGTTTTTTTGTACAATGTACAATTCTCATGACAGTGGAATAGGTTATTTTTAGCCAGTAATTGCAGTGGAAAATGTAGTTAACATCCACTCATGCATGGGAAAAAAATACCGTCCAATACCGTGAAACCGGGATAATTTAGAAAAATACCGTGATATAGAATTTTGGTCATACTGCCCAGCACTACCCACCGCTAAACTATCAAATCCATATGAAACACGCAATATGCATGTACAGGTTGCATTGCTTTCACCCTACTGGGCAGAATTGCGCGGGTTTAGGAGATCCAAACGGAAGTAACACCTTTAGGAGTGTTTAATAGGAACATATAAAGTTAAAGATGCTTTTCATGCTTTACTGTTATGTACTTTAGAAATTGTGTACTGCAAGCATTGTCAGGGCCTGATTTTCCTATAGGCTAACTAGGCTTCAGCCTAGGGCCTCAAGATCAAGAGGGGCCTACATTCAAATTGTTAGCAAAATTTTATTATCTCTCATGTAATTTACAAACTTAAAAATGGAAGGTGAAAGGGCCTCATAAGTGGAATAGCCTAGGGCCTCTTTTCATATAAATCCGGCCCTGAGCATTGTACCTATTTCCCCTTAACAAAGTGTTGCGCTAACTTCAAGAAGCAATTTAATAAAATGCCGTCTCTTGCCGATGACCTCAACACATATTTGTTTGGCGGCAACTTTAATAGTAATAAAAAGAAGTTTATTAAGTGGTTGCAATGAAAAGATTGTTATGTAAAAGCATGTGCTGCCAAATTTGCGGGCGAAGGATGAAACTGTCACATCATTCGTGTTGGGATGGCTATATTTGGTAAAAAAAAATTTTTTTAATAACTACAGTACTGGTATTTACCGTAACATGACTTTTTATGTATTTTAGGATGTGTCGGCAAAGTAGTCATAGCAGCAAGTCTTTGCAATCCACATGTTATGGTTCCATTTTTAAGCATTCTCATGTTTCATTGTAAAATTGGATGAGGTTTATATATCGGTAAGTTAATTGTTGTACAACAGATGATTCATAACCATCCTGATTTTTAAAAACATTGCACTGACACTAAATATTTGTTAGCTTTTCACAGGGTCTTCATTTGAGGCAAATTGATATGATTCAGGATGGCATAGTGAGAAGCTCAAGGACACAGACTAAAATGACAAAACGACTTAGAAAGGTAATACTGACTTGTACGGTTGGTTTATTTGTGTTTTGTCCTGATTAGGTGATAAAATATTTAAAAACCACAACCAGAATATAATTATTCCCAGATATAAAATTAATAAATGTATGTTTTATTATTTTTTACTGTTGTTTCTTATTTGAATTTTATGCATTTGTAAATATAGTAACTGTCATTATATGCTGTATAAAATATAGATTTCTTTGCTAAAATATGTTTTTGATTATTATGGATTTTCAAAATAGTTTTCATTTTTTAAAAGGAAACACTTTTCATATTGACTGAAATTTGTAATTAAACATTTCTTGTTAAGCAGAGTATCAGTTTAATCTTTTTGCATTTTTAGTTGGATTTTTAACCACAGTTAAGAGGTTAAACTTAGAATTTAGCTAAAGTGGCCAGTGTGTTTGTAACACCAACAGTAAACAATTGTATCTTTAAATACACAGACGTCTCCTAAGTAACAATATGGAATGTAAAATCTTTCTCACTTCTTGAATTAAAATTAATTCATTTTTATTTGACAATCAAACAATATACCATCATCTAACACAGCACAATCTATGGGGTAGAATTTTTGGTTTCTTTGTTACCATTTGTTTTTATGAACTTATGTCATTTATTAGTATTTATATTTATATTATTTCTATAAAAATATTTTTTGATTAATTTGTTCACATGAATCATATTTTTAAGGTGTGTGTTAAAGCAATGAAGAGTCTTAGAATGAAGAAGTGTCTAAAAATTGGGGGCCATCAAAGATTTGTTGTGATCGATGAATCAAAATTCTCTCATAAAAGAAAGGTATTACACAGTGTTTTTGCTATATATATTTATGTTTTAAGCAATTCATTTTATTTAGAATATATAATAGTATGAAGACTTTCCATTGAAAATCTGGCACTACCTAAAAGAGCTTCAATGAAATCACAACTAAGAAAAAAATGTTTTACTGTTTTTGCATAGTCAAATAGCACTGCTCAAGGTGTTTTGCATGTACAGTATAAAACAAATGTGTTGTCATCAACAACTGCACCTTTGACAAATATGTGATATAAATGGTGTTGCTCTGTATGTGTATGGCAGTAGCAGAACTGGAAACTCAACTTTTATCGTCTAATGCCTTAGCCATTAGAGCGTACTAAGGGGGTTTAAATAAGATAAAGGAAGGCTTTCCATTAACAGTAGGCTGAGCAAAAAATCTTTACTATGCCCAGTGCTTTGTTCTTCACAACACCCAAAAGGAAACTATCAAATTCTGTTTGCAAATTGTTTTTCTTAATAAAGAATACACTATTAACTGGGCTTGTTGTTAGTCAGTGGTTACACAAAAGTCTTAAGGCTTCTGAAGAACCATCTAAACTCACTGAAAGTGAATAAAACTTGAAGATTTAAAGTAGTAAATAACATATAAATGTTGTGAAGTTTAGATTTGCGGTGTGGATTTTGAAATAGTTAATGCAATAGTTGATTTTACACTGCATTCTTTAAATAAATTAACATTATGGTAAGCTGTAAAGCTTGTTTTTATTTATAAACTACAGTAATGCTGATTTTGTAATTTAATATCATTTTAGAGAACACCCAGTTCAGGAGCACAATATATTTGGTCTAATAGAAGTAAGTATTTGAATGTTAAACTGATTATCCTTTGTTCCTTAGTACAATTGTGGTAGATATGGAAGGACCTGGATGAGAAAAGGTTGGGTCTTTGGCATGCTGGAAATAAACAGGAATCTTCAACGTCCTATTCTGAAAATGGTTAAAAAAAACGTTCTCAGAACACATTAATTCCAATCATCTGGAGACATATTAGAAGAGGGTCATCGGTGATAAGTGGCACGCTTATGTCAAGGCTATTAGCTTAGGGGGTACAGACATTATTCTGTCAATCACAAGGTAAACTTTGTTGATCCATACACAGGATGTCACACTCAACATATTGAGCGGGCATGGCAAAAGATTAAAGCACAAGTGTGGAGGTTAAGGGGTAAGCATACTGCAAATCTGTTGAAGGAACAACTAGCATTCATTGAATGGACTTACTGGTTAGGAAAGAAAAACCGTAAAGGGATTATTTCACAGCTTTTATATGACATTCAGTCAGTTTACACTGTGTAAATAAAAATGCTTATTAAAGTCAACCTGACAATAATTATTTTGTTATCCATACATCCATTTTAGGGTTGAGGGCAAACATTCCCATACTGTACTATAAAATGCGGAGTATGGCCCAACCTTGGTTGAACATATGGAGGTATAATATAAAATATTGAAAATGTAACCCAGTATTTAGTATACAGTGATCCCTCGCTATATCGCACCGTGCAGCATGTCGCTTCAGGAAGCAGCTGCACAGAAGGTAGCAACGTGAAGATAATCTTTCAGCATTTTTAGACGAGTGTCCGTATCGTCTAGGTGTGCGAACAGCCCCCTGCTCAATCCCCCTACGTCAGGATCAGAGAAAGTCAGCGCAAGAGAGAGAGAGAGAAAAGTAAGTTGGGTAGCTTCTCAGCCATCTGCCAATAGCGTCCCTTGTATGAAATCAACTGGGCAAACCAACTGAGGAAGCATGTACCAGAAATTAAAAGACCCATTGTCCGCAGAAATCCGCAAACCAGCAAAAAATCCGCGATATATATTTAAATATGCTTACATATAAAATCCGCAATGGAGTGAAGCCGCGAAAGGTGAAGCGCGATATAGCGAGGGATTACTGTACACTTTACATTAAGTAGGCCATTCCTGTGTAAGTACAGCGCAAATACATGGTAAGTACATTCTGTTCCCAAAGGCGTTACATTTTACAAGTAGGCAGTTCCTAGGTAAGTAATGTATAAGCACAACATGCTGATATTTACTTCCCTGTCTGCAAGTCCCTTCTGAGTATTATGTAATCACAGAGTATTTGAATCCTCTTCCAATCCAGCATTTCCTGTTTATGCTGTGTGTTTTAGATGCCTTCAGTGCCTGATTGTCAGCAATCTTGATGTCCCTTTTGAGTCTAAACACTGGCGCATGTGCTTAAACCATTTTATATTTGGAGCTTCTCTGCTTGTAGACTTTTTCCCATTGATTACCAGCTTTTGGAAAAATGAATTCACCTGGATGTGTATCGACATTTGAGATAATTAACCAAAAATACTTGAAAATCAAGATGAAAAGATCAGACATTTATTTGCTTGCATATATGTTGCAGCCATATCCAAAAACCCCTGAGTAATCCTTTGCTTAGTGCATCCTAAAATATATAACTGCAGTTAGATACCGCACAGGCAGGCATTCATTATATGTCCCGTGATATCTTTTGTTACTTAGTGCATCATGAAAGATTACTGGTAACTTAAACATGTGAATAGTTTTCCACCACTCATTCCACTAGAGTGTGTAGTTCGTTCTGACCACTGCTATAAAATGTCATGAGATTAGTAACTGTTACTTAAATTGGTGTGGTTTCTGAGAAGTCCATGAGAAATAATGGCCACTCCAACGGTATGTAAGGTTCTGGCCCTTTTGGATTGTGTGGTTTGTTAATGGCATCTTAAGGAGTAACAAATTCATAAATCAGATGGCTGGTGATTTCTTATGGACCTTAATATACAGTACCTTTCCACTGTAATACTGGCAAAAGACTGGGAGCAATTATATTATGGTCACTGACCCTGCTGGTACAATCGCTTCCAAAAGATGACTTTATTGCTGAAAAATGCAAAATCTAGAGGGGCACCTCCTTGACATGTTTTGCTTAAACAAGCATTTGCCACATTCTTGTAGTTGTGTTACACTATTTATTGTTGAATTTTTTTGGCCTATTATTATACCTATCCCTAACATAATACTGCCAAACTTGCATCATTCAATCAAGGTACACAGGGTCGCAGAGCCATTCCAAGCATTACAGAGCACAAGGCAGGAAACAGCCCAGGATGGGGAGCCATCCCATTGCAAGGCCCACTGACAAACATAACAGCACTCACGCTCTCACACATATGGCCTTGTAACCCAACCTATATGTCCCTGGGATATGGCAGTAAAACCCATGAAGAAGACATCGGGAGACATGGGTATAATGTACAAATTTTACACACATATCTCCAGACAGAACTCCATTTTAGGATAATGGATCTGTAAGGCAAAAGCGTTAACCATTTTGCAAAGGCGTTTTCACCATTTAAAAAAGATCTTGAAATCATCGAAAACCTATGCAGTTATTACTGCAATTCTCCATTACAATTGCCCAGACCATGGAACATCTGTTACATAGTTGTAGTTACATACCCTGATGTTTTTATTACATTTTGAAAATACAGATACAATGTAACTATGTAAGTACACTTTTTTTGGATCAGTGATAAATTGTTACATTGTAATTATATGAACCGTGGAATAATAATGACAACTGAGTAATTAACTATAGTGTTACTTTGTATTACACAGTAAGTACGGAGTAATAACTTGTAGTTACACTGTACTTATACAGGTAATTACATAGTAGTTACAGTGTAATTATGGACACTTATTGTAAAGTGTTACCATATTAAACTGTGTGTGTATCATTTATAGAGTCTGTGTGCCTTTCTCCTTGTTTATGTGAATTTCCTCAAGTGTTCTCCAACAATTTTCTGGTATTTGAATAGGTCAATCTAAATGTATATATAAGGAGAAAGCGTAAATGTATGCAAGTGGACTCTGTAATGACCTGTAATCCTTTTAAGATTTGTTTCCAGCATTACACTCACTGTCAAAAGGAAAGGTCAAAGTTTCCTTCAGTTTTCTTTCAATATTGTACTTAGGTGGTCTGGTGGCTAAGGAGTTGTGCGTAAAACACAAGGTTACTCTGCCTTTGACTCAGTGTGACCTTGTATAAGTCAATTTACACAATAAAGCTACTGATTTTACTGTGTACCTGTGATGTCTTCATTGATTTAGAGAAACCTCTTTGCTAAATAAATACTTGTAATGAGGCAGGTTGAAAAGATGGATAGATAAGTCAGGTATTTATTACATCCTTATTCTTGTATTTAAATCTACTCATATCATGTAAATTAATGCCAAATTCAGTAGAATCTGGAAAAATGCAAACTTATACCCCTCTCTGAATAAAGTTTCACACAAGCATCCAAACCTGCTTTGCTCTATATGCCTTTGTGGTGTATTCCAAAAACATGTCTCTCCCAATAAATAAATGTTAATGTAGTAGTGTTAGCTTGTCTTATTACATGTACCCTGCTGAATCCCTTTTATCTTAGTATGTCTAATGCTGTGTTGGTAAGGCATGTGGAATTATAGGTGAGTAGTCTGAAATCCAAACTATAATATTTAGTACATCTCTTTACCAAAATTAATGTTCATTGTTTATGCAACCCACAGCCTGATGTGCTATTGAACATCTGCCTTTTTCAGTAATATACCAGATGCATTCATTTTCTAAGAGGTAGCAGGTTTTTAATTTTCTTTGGTAGTTAGTATTTCATTAGTCTAGATGATTTAAATTGGATATATTTGACTTTTTGACTTTATTTTGGCTTTTGGAGTGCACTAAGGACTAATTTAAATGATAACTTCATTTGTTGAAGTTTCCATTGGTGTTTGCTTCTCCTTACATCATGGTTAAGGTTATAATACAATAAGCAATGCAATCTATTAAAGAAAGTTTTTATTTTAAACCACATAGGAAAGAACAGTTGAATCACTGATAGTAAGCCTGGCTATGTCGTGCTGGATTTCTAAAAATAAATCACCATCTGTACAGATTTCCATTACATTACACAAAAAGACCTCTTTCTGTCTCTCTAGTCAAGTCTTTCAGTTCATGCAGGAAAAATACAAGAGAAAAATTCTATATTTAAAACAATGATATGCACTTAAAAGATTTTTTTACTAATTTTACTTAAACTAGAATTACTTTTCCTCCTATTTTGGTAAAATGCATATGCAATAGTAAAACAAATAGTTACTATGATTAAAATAGTTTTGATTTTATGTAATAACATCTCAGTTATTTGAACTTTGTCTATGGTTCATCAACACATGCGTTCAAACATATTTTAAAGGGTGTACAAAGGATTGCTCATTTCCTATTTATTTTCCTAATATTGAGTCACAGAGAGCTTGAGCCAATCAAAACAAATCAGGCACAAGGCAAGATAGAATCAAGATGAATTTAAAATTATTATTGCCATATTTTCTGTCACGCAGCTAGATATCTTAGTATCCATGATTATTGTGTCCACTGATTATTACTTAAAGAAAAGCCGATAACAGGTAAAAAGTAAATATACTGGCTTGATGTGAATAATTTTAGATTATCGTAGATAATGTACTCATGAAATTGATTTAATCTATCATTTAGTATTTAAAGAATAACAAATTATTTATTTTTTTAGTATGAAAATTATCTTAAAATAAATAATAGAAGCTAAAGTACATAATGTATCATTTTTATAGCTATTGAAATTTAAGCAAATTAAATATAGCAATGAAGAAAAAAGAAAATTGTATATAGTATTTATTTATTTATTTTTCTATTTAAATTAGAGATTGTACGACAATCTTTAAATCTTACTCACCCTATTTACAATAGAAATAACCAGAATTTTTAAGAATAGATGGTTCCTTGGGTGGAATAAGAAAATAAATTGCCCCCTAATTCCTAAATATATTATGTGTATGCTGAAATCTGGCAGATGGCTTTGTAGACAGGATATAAATTAATCCATGAATCGGTCAAGCTCTTGTTAGGTTAATTGAAATGCGATTTCCTAAAACCTAAAGACATAAGGACTTAGATTTACTGTGAGATTATCCAACTGGAAGTAACTTAATGGAAATCGTTTTTAATGTTCCTTTTTGTTTTTTATATATTGTTTTTTACTTGCAAAGATCAGGAAGTAGTATGGTCTGCCACTAATATACTTTTGAGGTTTGAGGAAAAAATTATCTGATTTATCACAAAATGAAGTCATCCTTTAAGCCAGGGGTGGGCAAAGTCATTCCTGGAGGGCCGCAGTGGCCGCGGGTTTTTGTTCCAACCCAGTTGCTTAATTAGAAAACAATCCTTGCCAATAATTATATTTCATGGCTTGTTAGTGCTTTAACTCTGCTATGTCAAGTCATTCTCATATCCTAGATTTTTTTTCCATTCTAAGGATATCATCCAAATACTTTGAAGTATAAAACGGATGGGTAATTCTCAATCCTTCACTTTTTTCTCTTCTCTTTCCTTCCAAGTATTTAATTAAACCAAATAGTGCACGATAAATACACACAGGTGTAAAGGGTAACAAGCAAAATGGACAACTGCTGGTTTCTTTTGTCATTTGCATCTTATTGCTAATAAGGAGCAATTAAAATCTGAGAATACAGCTGTTTAAGACTTAAATAAGCAATAAGGGTTCCAAATCTTAATGAGGGAGATAACTAAAATGAAGCAGAAGTGTTTCTAGAGCAATAAGTGCTTCTTATTAAATTACTGGGTTGGAACAAAAACCTGCAGCCACTGCAGCCCTCCAGGTATGACTTTGCCCACCCCTGCTTTAAGCATTAATGGGAGCGTCTTGTTTTGTCTTTTTAAATTTAAAGAATGTTCTTTGATGGTTTTAATGAACATGAACTATTATGTTTTTTCATATCTACTTGAAGAAAAATAATCTAAGCAATATCTTTTTCAAACATGGACTTCTGCTTATAAATGCATTAATAATGCTATGTGTTTACTATTGTGTAGGAGAGGTTGGTTAAAGAACTATATGTTTTTAATTTTAACAAAATTGATATTTCCATTGACTGAAATTAAAATAGGTTAAGAAATATCTACTGGTTTTTTGACCCCCGCCCTTTATTAATAGTAAAATAGCTATCAAGTTTGATCACTGTTTTAACAAAGCAGTGTTACCTGTGACATGCTGACTTTCACAGTCATGCTATTAGCAATTAGAGTCGATTCACCTCAAACTCTGTACTGCCCATAAGCAAATTGTGATCTTGTCCATTGTTTCATAAGTAGAGATAATTGAAACCAATTAAAAAGTCCTTTACATGCAGATTGTTAAATGCTGTCTTGCAGCAAAAGTTAATGGAAACAGCAGGCCATAAGCAGACCAAGGTGCGGAAACATATTTGCAATGTTGTCTCTGACGCTTCATCATGCAAAGAATATAAAACTGTATACCGTACTTGCACATTCATTTTAAACTATACTATTCCTGTTTCAATTATTGTCTATTAGAGTGATACCATGCATTATTTTTAATAAGGAGGTGCTGCTTAAATAATGATATTATTGCTTACAGTACCATACATAAAGGACAAATGAAATTAATCTTTTGAGAACAAGGGAGCAACCTCTCATGAAAAAAGCATACAGAAGCCATTCAATGGTGCAATTTAATCATTTTTCAAACAAAAGTAATAAGATTTGTCACAAATAAATCTTTACAAAATATTGCAAGACAGAGTGATATATCTTAGTTCAGTGGAAAATTACAGAATAGAATTCCATGTCAGAATATAAGAAAAATTACTGTTTTCTGTACCCATCTGTAAATGTAGTGAATGGCATTCTCATAAAGATCTTTTGCTTAATAAGAAAGAATAACCCTTTCTTTTTACTTTTTTAATTCTTTGGAATTGTGCACCAATTTTTATTTATATGAACTATTGCTGTAAACAGAACAACAGAACTGCAAAGTACCAGCTACTACTACTATTTAAATTATAAGAATCTTTTTACTTTATCTCTCGCAAAAACGTTCCTGTAACAATCAAATGGATTTTATGTTGAAAAACAATCTAGAGTGTAATGAGAAATAACAAATGTGTACTTCGGCTGCAGTTTTTTTGCTGTTTCCAACAAAATATCTATTCTTTTTGAGAACTAAGCTAGTGTATTTTGGAGCCCCATCTCTTTTCATCTCTTTAGAGATCCCCACTAGTTTTGGGGCCGTAATTGGTGTTGCATAAGCCGGGACATGGACTCGAGAAAACTTGCACCTTAAAAGAAAACTTCTGATCTACAATTGACAAAGAGGCCATTGCCTAGAATCTTTAGTTTTGAGTAGTTTAGACCCCTCACTCTTTCTTCTTTTTTTAGATTTGCCCTAATTTTTTTCTGTCTTTTCCACCCATCCTGCTCCCATTTTATGAACTGCCCTAAACTTCCCTTGGTGGGCTCCTTTGGATATAAAATGGGTGATGAACGTGATTTACAAATTGGCTAATAAGGAATTCTTCGCTATGGCTGAAAATAAGGGTGATGTTATTATATTTAGTTTCCTGATTTTATTCATGATTGCAGCTCTAATAATATATAAATGCTTATAAAGAAAATTAGTTTTTATTTAGATTTAAATCTAAATCTTTAAGGTTTGATACACAGTTTTATTTTCACAAAACTAGCACTGACTACTGCCTTTTACAAAGACAGGCTTCAGGAATGATTTGTTTTCTTATGTTTAAAGTTCAACCTTCATGGTATAATGTACTTTCCCTGCCAGGAAAAAGGAGTGTGTGTTGTTGTTGAATGGCCACTCTAGGAATGACTGCCTGAGCTATACTTCCCATCACTGGAATGCAGAGAGATCCTGGCCTGCTGAACACCGTTAAGTAGTGATCATGATATTTTTCCCTTGCCCTTTTTATTAACTTTTTATGAATACATAAGATAGTAACACATGCATTCACATTTCACAACTCAGGTTTGTAGTTGTACCCTGCCCGGAATTGGTTCCTGCCTTGCGCCCTGTGTTGGCTGGGATTGACTCCAGCAGACCCGCGTGACCCTGTGTTTGGATTCAGCGGGTTGGATAATGGACGGTTGGATGGTTTATAGTTTTTTATTATTCAGTCACTTTCTTTATTTTCCTGATTTTACCACTGCTGTCTGCTGTATTTTCTTTATTTGTTTTTACTTGTTTGCACATTGTTTTACAAGCTTCACCCTTGTTGTTATATAAATGTAGAATATGTTTCATTTCACAGTTTTATACTGGCTTTAACTAGAATTACATCTTTTCATATTCCATACCTCATTCAATATCATGATGAGTCAGAATATATCCTAAAACCATTGAGTGCAAGGAATCAGTTTTGGATAACACTGAATAGTATTGCCAGCCCATTACAGGGTTCTCACACTTATACTGAATCACAAATTAAATTAACACATGCATCTATGGAATTTACGTGGAAAATTAACCTCTCTTTGGGGGGTAAAAAAAACCTCACTTAAACAAAGAGACAACATGTAAACTTCACAAAAGCAGTGACTGGACTGCTAGACAACAGCAGTAACCACTACTATTACACCATCTTTTAAGCAAAAAGTGACAACATGCAGCAAATTACTAAAAGAAATATCATTTTCATTATAACTGAATAACATCTGACCATTCCTAGAATTCTTTAATAAAAAACCTTTCCTACTCTGTCTTACGTTTCATAATTTGTATCAATGTTAAGGTTATTCAGCTATTTTGTGTTTATGGACAGCTGTCACAGGTGTCTGGTCACACTTATAGGTAATCTAACTTAGACACCATTAAAATATCCGACTACGCCACCCAGTTTTATTAAGAGACTGGGAACTCCTGAAATTTACCAATAATAGCACACAGGTTTCTTTAAATTGGGCGGTGAGTAAACACACAATGAAAGACACAACAGTAATTTCAGAAAAAAGCAACAGTAAGTTCTATTGTACAAGACAATATAAGGTACATTAAAAAGATAAACGAACATAACAGAACCTAAACATATCAGGAATTAATTTCCTTTTTTTAAAAGGAAAATACACAGTCCACACTCTAAAAGTCCGTAAAAACAAGAATTGGAGGATACAACCTTTAGTGGTGCAGAGTCCAAGTTGCTCACTGTGTTACCCCAACACTTAATCGTTCAACTGTCCATGGATGCACTCTGTTCCCCGGACACTCGTTCCCCTACAGAAGTTGTGTCAAATTGTTGAGACCCTGTCAGCGTCTCTTCGTTGTTCCTTTTTCTTCCACCCTGGGCTCCTTGTGTTGCTGGGACCTAGGCACGCCTCATTTCTCGTCTGTCAGCTTTGCTGGGTCCTTTCATGCAGATTCCCTCTCTCGCTGAACCCACATTCGGCGTCTCTTTGTGGAGCTGTCTCTTCCTCCCTGGAAGTGTTGCCGTCCTTGTGCCTAACGTTGTGCCAGCCAGGTACCCTTGTCTGCCTGCGAGCCCCTGTGCCCTGTCCGAGTGTCTTGGCAGCGTTTCCTGTGGACTCTCCCTCCTGCCTTCTGCTGGCCAGGAGTTTATATTTACTTCAGTCCCTGCTGTTGTCAGTCCTGGACAAACAGTTTAATCAATGGCACATCTAAATTGCCTGGGTTTAACAATTAATGAAAACACAAGTTAACAAAATGTATGGTTACCAAACATTAATAAGTACAGATATGCTGATTAGGAACCAATATTTCCAAGCCAGGTAAATACAGGCATCCTCCAAGGCCAGACTTCAAAGCAGTGACTCCCTTGCAAGACAGCAAATACCATTAATAAGTACAGACAGCCTTTTAACTTCTCACCCCCCAGTCCCAACAGTGGGTGCCTAATGGAACCACCCAGTGCACAAAAAAATGTAAAAGTGTCCCCCTCTGACACAGCTCCCAATCGAAAGTGCATGTGTATTTGTACCTTATTAGTATGCATATAACCTCACACATACTGTATTATGTTAGATGATAAAATTGAAGAAACGTACTAAAGTGGGGCTTCTGTCCTGCTTTATCTGTATACTGATGTCACTTTTACTCTGTGTCTTTGCATCTTTCCCTGTGTATTGTAAAATGGATACTGCATATATAAATAGGTAAGCTCTGAGGGTTTCAGAAATATGTATTTGTAACTGATTATTTAGCCAAGAGAGGGTGGGTGTGAAGGATTCTTTTTTGTAGCTCATTTTAAAACACATTCATAATTTTGTTTGGCAAGGTTGTGGGCTGAAGACACACTGCAAAAAATTAAATCTAAGCAAGTGAAAAGTATTTATATGATGACATTTAATCTTATTCTCTTATTGAAATAATTATTGACTCATGAAAAAATTTGTATTTATGATTAATTTGGTTACTTGTGTAGTAAACTTTGCTTACCCCATTGGCAGATATTTTTGCTAAATAAAAGCAAAACAATTCCCATGTAAAGTATTTTTGTCTAGTTTTTGCATATGTATTTTTGGCAGTGCAGTTCTTCTAATGCCAAAGGGATATTCACATGCTATGCCAAAGGATGGCTATGGAAGACAACTGGCTATGTTTCATGTCAAAAAAAGAAAATTCAAATTTCCCCCATGTGAACTCTTATCACTGGTAGGCAAAATTGTTCTTTTTTTTTTTTGGAGAAGCTGGTCATCAAAAGACCACCATTTTAACCACCTACTGGTATAGGTATATACTGGTGAGCAAGTCTTCCCCCTTCCATCCTCACCATGTTCTACAAAGGCACCATTTAGAGTGTTCTGACCAGCTACATCACTGTCTGGTATGGCAACTGCAACATATCTAACTGCAAGCGCCTACAAAGGATAGTGAAGAAAGCAGAGAACATTATTAGGGTGCTTCTCCCTTCACTACAGGACATATTTTACAAACGCAGTGTCCGCAAGGCCTGCAGCATTGTGCAGGACCCCTTACACCCCTCACATGGACTTTTCACACTTCTGCCATCCAAGAGAAGATACTGCAGCATCAAAGCCAGATCTGCCAGGCTGCAGGAGAGTTTTTACCCCTAAGCTGTTAGACTCCTTAACACCAGGCTGCCCCCTGGGACCTTCCACACGGCCTCAACCACCTCTAAAAACAGAACTTTTATACATGCGAGCCACTTTCCTGCAAAGACGAGTGTGCATGTACAAAAGAACTGAAAATCTCATATTGACCTTTAAGTATTTTGACACTCTTGATATCCTTCTGCTGTGAAACATTCTGACCTGTCATTGTTTACACATGTCTTAAACAACTATTATCATACACTGATCATGTCTGTATTATCTATATTATTTATTTATTTATTTATTTATTATATTACATATCTTACACATCAATATTGCTGCTACTTCTTTGTCTTGTCTTTGCACAATGTCTTGTCTTGTTTGTGTTTTAATTTTTAAATTTAAATTTTTAATTCTATTTTTAATGTATTATTTGCATGTCATGTTGCTACACTGTGGATGGACCCTGAGCTTTGCAATTTCGTCTATCTGTATACTTGTATTTGGTTGAGATGACAATAAAGTTCACTTTGACTTTTGACTTTGAAATGAACTAGCTTACTATTGAACTGTCATATACTCTACATTAATATCATCAATAGAAAATTGTTATGTGTGTATAATATTGGATAGTTGTTGTGTTGAGTTGGAATTATAAATGGTTATTTATTTTGTAAGATATTTGTGTAAATTATATTTCACTTCCTAGTTTTTATAAACTCTGGTTGTTTCTGAAGATTTTCTTGGGTAAGATGAGTTCTGATGGGTTGGTGTTGGCTGGTCCTCTATGCCTCATTTTTAAAATGTCATCATTGACTACTTGTTGGTTACCCAGATTTAGTATTGGAACTCGATACTTGTAAAATTCAGGGCTTGCCACAAGACGTCTCCTGAAATGCAAACAGGGCCTTACTGCATATTTTAAGCCCAATGCTTATATTATAATTGTAACTAGTCTTAACAGCATGTCTTGCAGTCCGTGGAAATAAGGCTGCAATATTGGATGGGTGTGCAGTGCTTACAGCTGTAAGTGCAAAAGAAGGATGAGAGAATGGATAAATAACTTGTAGGCTTACATGTGTGGCATGCGGCTGGGGGTGGTGCCCAGCCGGGACGCCCAGGAGGACAGGAGGAGGGCTCATTCCTCCTCCGGACCACGAGGGGCGGCCGCCCTGGTTCCTTTGAGGGCCACGGGTGCAGGGCTTGGAAGCCCAACCCTGTAGGGGCCCGTGGTCCCCGCCAGGGGGCGCCCCCATGCCTGAAGGACCCGGAACCCCAACACTTCCGCCACACCAGGATGTACTGGGGGGAAGAAGTTTGGGAACACCCGGAGGGCTTCCGGGAACACAGCCGGCACTTCCGCCACACAGGGGAGTGTCTAGGGAGTGTCGGGGATCACCTGGAGCCCATCCAGGCACTTATAAAAGGGGCCGCCTCCCTGCAGAGAAGGACTGGAGTCAGGTGAGGAGTGGACAAGGTTTTGGAGGCAGGAGAGGAGGCGGCCTGACGAGCAGGCAGAGACTGAGTGAGAGCCTGGACTTTGGGGGAGATTGGTGCTTTGGCACTGGGTTTATGCACATATTGGACTAATTATTATGTTTAATAAACGTGTGGTGGACTTAAACATGATGTCCGTCTGTCTGTGTCCGGGCAGCTTATCACACTTGCTTCTATGTATACATGTAACACAATATTTTGAGTAAACACTTTGTCTTCATTAGTAATTTGACATTACTGGATGTGCTTTTCTGAATCAAGAACTTTTACTTTAATTTTTGCTGTTGAAGTTTCTCTAGACCATGTGACGTATATTTGGCCATGTGTAAAACCTGGCAGCGATAAATAGACATCAAAAATATCCATAGAGGAAATGGCATGTGTACTTGCACGCTGAAATGTCATATGAAAATGAATGCAGTATCTACTCTATATATATAAAATCCTAAGCCTAAAAGTGCAACAGTGATATTTTTATGTCACATTTTTTATCACGCTTTAAATCAGGCTTATTTTAAACCCTACATACAGTATATATGTTTGGTATCATTCTTTTCAGAATTTACCGAAATTTAATGTGATGTTGTTAGATTTTCAGATTCTTATTCCGTTTTTAAATTATAAACTAAAAAATATCAAGAACTCACTTCTCGTGAGACGGGACTTTGTGCCAAAAGATTTAACCACGTCCCGTGCCGGAAATAAAAGACAAAGAGTAGGACAGCTGCTGTAGAGGCTTTTAAATGCTCGAAGTGGCGTGCGAGATGCAGATATGGCAACAGCAGCACGCCAGCAGCTGATCGAGCAAACAGGAGGTAAAAAAAACTGTATTTGTTTCCCTTTGTATCACTGTTTAAGAGGGGGTTTCAGAGGAGCGACTGCGTCTCCTTGGGGTGCGTTCAGCCCCCCCCCCCCCCTTCACAACGTGAGCAGCAGAAACACGAGGTGGCTAGCAAGCGAAGCGAGCAGGGGGAACCTGCTAGTAATGGTTATAAACACACACATCTGCATCTGTCTTAAAAACTATTATCTGTACACAGGGATGTCCAAATTAACCTGTCTTTTGTGTGATTGTCACTATTTACATATTCACTGCATTCATTTTAGCAAGTTACACACTGGATTCATCTCTGGATGTAGCATAACTTTACTCTATACAATGCTTGGTAATATACACTTGAAATTCAAAGCTGTGAAATCTAAACTATGTGAGCTGTGCATAAATATAACAATAATATTGCAAAAGAATTTTACTTAGCATTTCTTTCAAAACCATTTCACATCAATCCCAGAGATAGTAATTTGTCTAAATCAATATGTTTAGCATAATCAGCTAATGAACGATGGGGAATATTCTACCTGTATTGATGTTCACAATGATCAGAATAACAAAAATTGTCACATCATTCATCTTCTTGGCTTGGATTCAGCTGTGGGAGCAAGTCCATCCATCTGCAGACTGAATAAAATTAAGTGGGTGGGTGGATGGGAGATGTATAGGTCTGTACCCTCTCTGCACCATCACTGACCAACACAGACTCTATAATAAAAAAGGCACAGCAGCAGAGAAAGTTCAATCTACCACAGGAGCTGCTGATTCAGTTCTACATGGCAATCACTGAGTCTGTTCTTAGCTCATCCATCACAGTGTAGTCTGGATCAGCAACTAAACAAGACAAGAACAGGCTACAATGAATAATCAGGTCTGCTGAAAAGATCACTGGCACCAGTCTTCCCAACTTACAGGACCTGTACTATTCCTGAGTTATGACTGGTCAGGGAAAATAATCACCAACCCCTCACATCCATTTTGAACTTCTTCCATCTGCCAGGCATTATATACTAAACTACACCAAACAAGAAGATATAAGAACAGTTTCTTTCCATTGTCCATTAAGCTCACTAACACTACATTTGCCCGTCCTTTCTCAGTATGGGCACACAACAAAATATCTCACAACTTACTTATTGTTAATGCATATATTTCAGTGTTTCCTGCTCTACGTTGCACTTTGTATGCATATGTTTACATTGTATGTCTTGCATTTATCTCAGGTGTGAACTTGTGTGTATGCCTGTCATGTATTGTAGCTATACTTGGAGAATCACCAAAAAACTAGAGCCAAATGCCTTGTGTACCTGGCTAATAAATGTGATTCTTATTCTTCCGATTCTGATAATGGCAATGTGATAAATACTAATTTGGCTTAGGATTCTGTAAAACACATACCACCCCCAGCTCTTTTATCAACCTTTTTAAAATTTGATTTTTGAGATGAGAATGACTGAATTATTCTAACTGTCCCATACTTTAGTTTGTTCAATCAGCTTCCAGGCATAGAAATATACAGCACACCGTATCATTTAAATGGTGGCGGTCACTGGTAATGGAAAACCATTGAGGCTGGGAGGCTCTCAAAAAACAGGGCCTGTTAAAGCCCTTTGAGGCATTCCTTGTTTGATTTTGGGCTATACAAGAAATAAATTGCTGTTGTTTTTGTGCCGCTTTGGTGCAGCTCTGAAGTCAAAGAGTCCAAAAAAGCCGTTTTGAAGCAGCACCACTTTGCCATTTAAACAAAGCAATTTACTTTGGTGATTTTCTACTGACAACAGCAGAACTGAACTTGAACATAAAGCTATGGTCTGAATATAGAAAATTATGCTTCATATATTGTCAATAAGGATATCCGCAATTTCATGTAGGCTAATGTGGTAGAAATTTCACAACTTATTAAAAAAAGAAACATCATATAACAGGACAAATCAGTAATCAGGCAGGAGAAAAGCTGTTCATTATATCTTTTAATTACCTTAGCAAAATGCCTTATAGGGAGCATTCTTCCAAAGCAGTCTGTGACAGCATGGTCAGAATGATGATGATGGTCAGAGAAACAAAAAACAGAGGATAATTTTATAAACTATTGAATTCACATACAGTGTCAATCAATGTATAAATTTTACTCTGGTTGGTTCATTGGTGTACATCCAAATTACTTATATAAAATAAAAGTCAATTATATTATGTTCTGGTTCTTATTACAGTATATATTTGGGTTGATCCACCAGCCTTGAAATGTCTGTGCATAATAACAACTTCACAGATGACCTTTACAAATACACTAAAATAGACTTTCTCAATTCTAGTAAGCTAGATCCACTATCCTCTGTGGTTTAATACACTATTAACGGGTGTGGGATATGGCCAGCCGTTCATCCCGGCCAATACCCCCAGGCCGCCAGGTGGAGCCCTTCTTGCAACGTAGAGGTGCCCCGAGTTCCAGCAGGGCATCATGGACAGTGGAGTTTTACATCACAGCCATGCTGGATAACATGGAGTCCTCCAGGGGACGCTGCAGGAAGGAGCAGGGACTTCTATTTTCCCTATAACCCGGAAGTACGTCTTAGTCACAGCGACAGAGGAAATGACGTACTTCCGGGATGAAGAAGAGTTTTCACCTGACCCGGAAGTGCTGGATAATCACATGGACTGAGGGATCAGAAGCACTTCCGGGTCATGGACTATAAAGGACTCTAGGAAATCCCAGATGGATGAGCTGAGTCGGGAGGAAGGGTGGCAACGCGTCTGGGAGTGGAGGATTGATTATTGGTTATTGTATTGTGTATATTTATGAGTATAGTGGAGTGGAGGGTGCTTTGTGCACTTTATTATTGGACTTTTATCTGGTGTCTGGCGTCTGATCCGAGGGTTCAAGGGAGCGATAGCGCCCCCTATCTGTCACACGGGTCACACTTTGAGCAGTGTTACAATTAGATTAAAATAAAAACTTTTTTTCTAATTATTAAACCTAAAATATTTAATATAAACTACATAAGTCTGCACACTCACTTGCATTTTTACAGCCCATGTCTTCAAGAAATTATTTTAAAAATTATTCTGGAAGACCCAGAAAGATTGCTTTACATATTTCAATCGTTGATCAAATGTTTTCTTCCTAATCTTCTTCTCAAGCTGAGCAGCCTGTCAGTTTCATATCATGCACTTGAATCAAATGACATACAGTACAGAGAATAATCTATCTTCATACTGACTGCATAGTTGAGTCCTTGTGTATTTGATCTCCTGTATATGCTATTGGCGTTCTATCACTTCATTTTAAAATCACACAACTGGTTATGGAAGCTCTACCCAACAGCCTAGACTATTGAGTGACAAGCAATATCTGTAAAAACAGTAAGGTCAAAAGTCCGACAAAGGCATGAAAATAGATGCTTCTTGGTCGCTGTGGCATTTGTGTCTTTACTAGCTGTGACTCCATTTCAATAGATAACACTGTACAGGAGTGTCAAAGGGGCTAACAAGTGATGTGGCCAAGCTTGCTACTCCTGTCAGCAGGGAACAGTTTTATATGAATAAAGGCTACACTACATTTTTATGTATAACCAGTTAATGGTAGGGGGATATTACATTTTATTTTCTTTTATTATTCCCTTGAGAAAAACAAAAGAATACCATGGTCATGTTTACTCAGCCTAATGGGTATTTGTCAGGATGTTCAGATTCAAGAAATAATTAAAAGCAGTTTCATATTTTTCAAGACACCGTTATGAGCAAGTATGAACAGAAAATCCATTATGTTTATTAGAGAATGTGAAGTTAATCTGTTGCACATCTTGAACAGACATGTCTCTGCAAATGAATTTAATTAAGTAAATGTGACTTTTATTTAAAATTAAAACCCATAAGATTTTCAGCAAAAGCATAGTGTCAAAAATTCATGAGGTTTTAAAGAAAAACACTTTTTTACCTTTCAGAAATGTAAAAAATGTACTAAAGGCAAAAACGATAAAAATCTGATGAGTTGTGATGCACTGAACTGAATGTCAAATTGAAGCATGGACTAATCAGGTGTAATGGACATGAATACTGTTGGGTTTTTTTTGTCCTTGAATATGTTTGTATTGCACTGGGAATGGGATCTGCCAGACCCATTTATTCAATTTTGTAGTTATTTCTTTCTCTATTACCTTATAAGCAATTTTTTATTTCTTGGTGAAAGTCACTTGTCAAAATATGTGTTGATTTTACACATTATAACAAACCCTTTTATAATGATGGCTTCTTTGTATTGACTTGTGCACAACAATTAAAATGACTGCTTTTGTTGTCTGCTTTTATTAATTTAGGTATTAAATGACACAGCTGTTTTCACTCCAAAGCTTTTTTAAAACATTTCTCAATAACATATTTGTTTCCTAGTTTATATAACCATGTCAAAATTAAATTACTTTTATTCATTCAGGGTGAATTCCTTTTCAGATGCTTAACAGCTAGAGGATTTTTTTTAAATTTTCTAGCTGCAAAATGTACTGTTCTGTTTTTGAGGCAAGTGTCACTGCATTAAATAGTATTTTTTGGTAAATTGGTTTTGATTACTTTCATATACATTTTAGTGAATGTAAACAGTAGATTCCATGACAAACTGCCGCCCTATAAGGCCTTGTTTAAAGCAGATAAAGTATGACATGAAACACGCAGTAACTCTTTGGTGTGATGCGATGACTACCCTGGGTTTCATGATCCAGTCCACCAGAAAAAAGAAAAAAAGTTCTCTAGATGCCCATGTGATTATTGGTTGTTATGTGATACCCAGAATTGTTGTTGTAAATGCAAAGCAGATTTATTAAGTAATCCTTTATACACAAACAGAATTTTCATTGAGAGAACCAGAATTCAGTGTCAGGCACGTTCATGGACTAAACAAGAACTTCACAAAAGTAATGTTACTTAGCAAAGGGGGAATCTACACATGTGATTCTGAACTTACCAGGGTCAGAAGCTTAAAAAACCATGAATGTCAGCCACAGCACATATTCAAATCACAGGTCTCTCTCTGCTGCTTGACATCTTTTAAATTTAAAGGTATAGGTGCTGTGGTGTGTGGCCTGATGAACTGGGGGATAATGGGCAGCACAAGGTGACAAATGCAAGGGGCAGAAAGGCCTTAGGAGAGAATGAGAGAGTGGGACAGGCACAAAGTATGTCTTTATGTCACTGCAAAATGAAGTGTGCTGTGGAAGGGAAAAACTTTCTGTATGAAATTGTAAGGCGCTTGAAGTTGTGTCTGGCTATTAAACTAGGACATCCTGACTTCAGTTGTGCCAGTACATCAAGTTATAGATGAGATTATATGATATTTAACTTTTCATTTCTATCCATCCATTATCCAACCTGCTATATCCTAACTACAGGGTCACGGGGGTCTGCTGGAGCCAATCCCAGCCAACACAGGGTGCAAGGCAGGAAACAAACCCCAGGCAGGGTGCACACACACACACACCAAGCACACACTAGGGATAATTTAGAATCACCAATGCACCTAACCTGCATGCGTTTGGACTGTGAGAGGAGACTGAAGCACCCGGAGGAGACCCACGCAGACTCGGGGAGAACATGCAAACTCCATGCAGGGAGGACCCGGGAAGTGAACCCGGGTCTCCTAACTGCGAAGCAGCAGCGCTACCCACTGCACCACCGTGCTGCCCGACTTTTAATATGTTTAAGTAATTTCAGACCTTTATATTATACTTAGGACTTTAAGGATTTTACTAAAATATACCACTTATCTCTGTGCTGGTTGTGGTAAATGGAAGTGATTTGAATATGATGTTAATAAATCTGCTTTATTTAGATACTTATTTTGTTTTTTTAGTCAGTCTGTGGAGGTTCCACTGAACAAGAGAACATAATGTCTCCACCAGCTCTGGCGTTAATAAAGGGTGCACATCTTTGGATCTCTTTGTAATGATAACTCACACCTTTCCATTATTTTATAGCTTCCAAAGGCAGTATTGCTGTATGTCTTTACAAGAAGTGTTAAGTGTCAAAAGTGCATTTGATCTTTATAAGCACTACAAAGATACATGAACCCAAAGAACAGCACATGTGAGCAACAAAAACACATCATATAGATGTTTACACCTTGACATCAGATTACCAGCTAGCATTGAGCTCTGCCTCAGACAGCGAGGAGGTTTATGACTCAGCTTGGCCAAGCTCTGGGCCAACAGACTAATTCTATACACATCTGTTACAGAATGTTCACAAACGGCAACAAAAACATTTTAATCCTGAATTTTAACCTTTAAAAACATATACTTCTTTTTAAAGAGAGTTTATTTACACTAAATACACAGCCTAAAAAGACTCAAAAATTATGGCTGAGTTCTGAGTGCATTTCTGAATATCAGCATGAGAAAGTACTTTTAAAACACTATTAAAAATTTTCTGTGACAAAATCTTTGTTGGCCAGTGTTATGTACAGTATCTATTTCAATGTATGTGTATTAAAATCAACCTCTCAAATCTTAGTTCAGTTGCAATGAATAATTAATCACAACTCTTCCTATTAACAGTCAATATATTAATGAAGTTTTTAAATACTTTCCTCATAACGCTAAAGAATTTACTTAAAACATCTCTCCTCGTATGGTGGAAAGAACTGCATTCCACTTGTAAAGCCCTTTAAGATGGTAGTCTAAACTTTTTGGGTACACTTGACTTTTAGTTCAAAGTACATTTTTGTAATACCTAAATTAACATGTTATAATTCAGATACTCCCTGGAACACCATTACTGGAAAAAAAAAGGTTTGGTATAAGGATGGACAGATGAGTGAGCAGAGCATGGGCCTCATGTATGAATGGTGCATACACACAAAATTGTTGCGTATGGCCGTTTCCACCTTCACTTCAAAATGTATAAAAACTAAACGAGCCCCAATAAGGGTGAGACATGTGTCATGTACTCTTAGCATTACTTGGCAGACACTCTATAACATATAGCATATCTATGATCTGCTTCTCGTGTATACATATATACGTGTGCGAGTAGGAGACAACTAAAGGGCCTGAATAATGGTAATTTCACATCCAACCAGGGGGAGGTGGACTGAACTAACTGTCTTTCTCAATCCCTTGCAGACCATTCTCGGGAAATCCCACATGGTTCTAGTACCTCAGATGACGTCACTTCCAGGTCTGGCGCCTCCAAGGACGTCACTTCCGGTCCTGCCACATCCAATGATGTCATTTCCAGTGCTGGCAAATAAAGACGCCATCTTTTCTATCAAAGAGTCAGTTTAGTTGTGGACTCTGATCTGTAAAGATCTGCTCAAAACTTTACTTTTGCAGCCAGGACATAATATACGGGTGGATGCCCCAAATCTTCTTGATGTCTTTGTGTGATTTTTGTGACTATATATATAGTGTGTGTGTGTGTGTGTGTGTGTATGTAATGTTTGTGTGTATTTTTTTGGTTATTTGGTTTTGGGATATCTATAGGGCACCCCAAAATTTACAATAATTAAACAGCTTTGAATGAGCATTACTTTTTTGGTCAGATTAAAGTATATACAGCAAAGCATTGACTTAGTAATTTTACCACTTCATTGATACACTCTATTACCAAAAACCTTAGCTTTGTTCAGGTATGCAGATATAAGAGAGAAAAATGTTCAGTGAGCAGAATGTTAAGTGTCATCAAACTCCCAAGGACTATTGAAGGCAAATATACTGTATGTGTCACATACTGTATGTCAATGAAGTGCAAGACAAGATAAAGCAAATGAAACTATAATTTAAAATGTATTTTCTCAACTAAAAGAAGGGATAAAAGAAAGGATAAATGAATTTAAAAAATCAAGTTGAGCTTTTTGCAGCGAGGATAGTATATCTGTTTGCTTTTCTTAGCCTTTCATAACCCAGTCATTCTTTCAGTAATTTTATTAGCAAATTTAAGTAAGTAAAAAGTTTTGAGTTACCACTTATGCAGACAAAATGAATTTTATATTATAGTATCTGCAGTTTGACATGTTTCAGGTAACTAATTACAAACAAATAAAGTGGCATTTCAATATAACACCTCCTGAAATACTAAGTAAAAATGTAAACCTAAAGAAAATATAAAGGTTGAGTGACCTGTGCCCTTGTAAAATTGAATAACAGACAGCCTTACTTTGTAGATACTGTACAATAATAATAATAATAGTACATTGTACTTCTATAGTACTGTGACGATGTGGGTTCGACTCCATGCTCCCATCTTTTATCCGGTAGCCCTTGAACCCAACACCATCGGTAATGCTACCGATGAGCTAGACAGTAAGGCAATAACAATGGAGCAAGGGGATGGTATATAAAAGTGCCAAGTGCTTTTATTTAAAACAATAATCAAAACAATGTTCAAATTAAATAAATGCAGTGCTTCAAATTAAATAATGTGCAGTGATTCAAAATCTCTTCATTAAATAAATAATCCATAAAACAAGAGTGAAAAGTGGAGGTTAAAACCATTTGAAAAATCTTTAAAACAACGAGGTTAAAATAATGCAGAAAGCAGTCTATTTCTCCCATCTGGACTTCTCAATAGGGGAGTCGCCCTACATGCAGCTGACCTTCTCTGTGCCTGCTTCAGCTGTTTGGATCTCCTTACCGACCCCTGGCTCCAGTACGCTCCTCCATACAGAGACCAGGACGCCCACGCTGGGGAATACACACCCCAAGTCCCGACTCCTGCTGCCTTCCGCGGCCTTCAGCAAAGAGTCATCTGTCTTCCAGTCACTCCCGCACTTCACTATAAACTCAGCGGGAGCGACCACTACGACTACTCCTGGGTGTTGGCCCAACACCCAGGCTACCTGTACAGCTGCACGCGAGCCTGCACTCGCTCGCTCACCCGCACCAACTTTCTCCTCCTGCTTCCTGCCTTCTCCTGCAACCTCCGTTTTGTTCGATGTTTCTTTTCTTCCTCCTTAGCCGACTCACGCTTCTATTTATCAAGAGGGCATGACAGCTGTGGCAAATCAGCAGCCCCAGGAACAATCATGGATGCGGACAGTTTCTCACCTGTGCACTTAGGTGAGAAATGCCCACATCGCGAATCACCCTGAGAACTGCTTCAGCCACACAACCACCACGCCCCCAAACCAAGCCGCGAGCGCAGTGATTATTTATTTTAAACTGGCCTTTCATGGGAGCTGTGGACCCACTATACCACAAGTACCTTTCCCATGTATGCTTGCTAGTGTGCATAAATTTAAGCTGGGTAGTGAGAAACACAGACAATTAAGACAATTAGAAAAAACACAAAAAATAGAGGTTGAGCTGTTACAAGAGATGGTCTGTTACAAGAGATGGACATGTAAGATGGTGCTCTGATGGCAGCGGTGTTATTTACAATAGCTTTGTTATTATCTTGTTATTATCTATTATCTTGTTATTATCTTGTATTTAGTCAACCCAAGAGGATTTAATTACAAGTACATTAAAAGCATGAGCAGGAGACCAAGGGGTCAGAAAGAAAAGGAAAAAGAAGCTAAATGTAGATCAAAGTCTAATCCGTTTTCAAGTTCATGTTATGGCCTTCTGTGGAATGAGTTGGATGAGACTGGTTAAAGAATGGATCCACCAGGTCCTCACACTGCTGCATCTGCACCAGCCGACAGAAAATGTGGAAACAAAATTGCGAGTAAGGCAGGCAAAGAGAATTTGTCAATCTCAGGTGGGATATTGGAACCAAGTTTGCATTCTTAATTCCCACTGTCAACTACTACCAAATCCCCTTGTGAGTCAACAGAATCAACGCCAACAGAATACATAACTCAGAACATAGAGTAGATGGAAACAAGCTATCCATGCTGAAGGCACTGATTACCGAAATCAGTGATAAAATAAATGATGTAAAGGAGGATATACATAAGAGAATAGACAGAATGGACAGCAGAATAGACAAGCTGCTTTAGCATATGAAAGATCAAGAGATACGTATAAGCAATAAATTTGATGTAAGCCTTAAAAAAAATCTACCAAGAATTAATGAAAAATAATAATAAAATAATAATAATAATTCATTACATTTATATAGCGCTTTTCTCAGTACTCAAAGCGCTATAAACACAGGGAGGAACTGGGAAGCAAACCCACAATCTTCCACAGTCTCCTTACTGCAAAGTAGCAGCACTACCATTGCGCCACCTGTGAGGACAAAATACAGGTAAATTTGAGCAAAACTGAGAATAAAATAAGTGTACTAGATGATCACCTAGAAGAAGTTAAGCAAACATTTACAGCTTGCATTGAAGAAGTTGAACAAATGACATCTGTTCCTGACAAAAAGCCTTTGTTTTCATTAACAACATCATTTCAAACTAATTCAAACTAGAACGTGGGTTTCAATAGGATGCCCCCTATTACCGCAGCTTTTTGCAATCACCATTCAGCCATTGGCCATTTACTTTTGCAATGAATCAGAAATAAAGGGGATTACCAGAAAATTTTCACTTTATGCAGATGATATGGTACTGTATATATCAAATCCACAAATGTCCTTACCAGTTGTCTTTAACTCACTAGCATATTTTTAAAAGATATTTGAACTCAAAAATTAATTTGAATAAAAGTGTGCTTTCTCCAGTGAACTCTCTAGAACACAATATTAGATTGGGCATCTACCCATTTATTTTAGCAGATCAGTTTAAAGACCTACGGGTAAATGTCACAAGTAAATATAAATATCTTTTTCAGCAACATTTTGCTATCAGCATGGGAAAAATTAAACAAGATGTGAACAAATGGTCTGCCCTCTATCTCTAATCAGCATGAAAGAATCAATACTGTCAAGATGAACTTCCTTCCCAAACTTCTTTTTCTATTTCAAAGCATCTCCATATACATTAACAATTCTTTCTTTAAGAAATTAGACTCAATTATAACCTCATTTATTTGGAATTCGAAACATTTATGCATCCACAGGGCAACTCTACCGTGGTCTAAAGCAGAAAGGAGCATGGTACTACCTAACTTTCAAGTTTGTTCCTGGGTAATAAATATATAAGCTATAAAGACCTTGAAATTGATACAAATTGATAAATGTAAACAAGCCTGGTCTGCAATAGAAATAAAATCTTGCTGTACCCGTAAATACAAATTATCATCACTATACTAATAACCCAATTGTCCATCAGTCACTTAGATTTTGGAACCAATTCAGGAAACACTTTAAGGCAGTGAAGCTTTTACCTGATGTACATCTACACCTTTTTCTACCCCCTCAAACCTACACAGTATTTAACTTTTGGAAAACATTCAGGATTAAAATACTTAGAGAATTGTATATAGATGATGTCTTTACATCTTATGAACAATTACCCTTCCAATTTAACAATCACGCTTCCAATTTAACATCCCAACAAATTTCCCCACTACTTTCAAATTAGAAACTTTGCTAAAAGGAACTTGCCCAATTTTCCTCACCTTCCATCCATTTCTATTCCAGAAGAAATATTGATTAGATTTGAAAAACTCAGATGGCATCTCAATATTACATCAAAAACATTTCATGTTCCCTTCCTTTTAAAGATCCCTGGGTACATTGGGGAAAGGATCTTTCACGTAACATCTCAGAAAAGGAATGGAAGGCAGCAATGCATCGAATACACTCTAGCTCCATTTGCAGAAAGCATTCAGTCATTCAATTTAAAATTCTTTATCAAACACATTTATCCCATTTAAAATTATCCAAAATGTACCCAGAACAATATTCAACCTGTGAACATTGCAATCTTGCCACAGCCTCACTGGGCCTCATGTTTTGGAAGTACACCATTTAATATCATTTTCGACTAAAATATTTGAATGCCTATCAGACAGCCTTGGTGTCACAATCACTCCTTAACCATTAACAGGTATGTTTGGTGTTCTCTCAGATGAGATTAAGTGGAGAAAGATAAGCTGATTGTAATTGCTTATACCACACTACTAGCATGTAGGCTTATCTTGGTCACCTGGAAGAATCCCAGCCCACCTGTTTTAAGTCAGTGGGTAACTGATGTTCTGTACTATTTTAAAATGGAAAAAATCACATTCTCACTTAGAGGACCTGTTCAAAACTTTTTAAAAATATGGCAAGATCTAATTAAATAACATTAGAATATTGATTTATATCAGAGAAAAGAATATTCTCTCTTTTTCGTTGTTTTTAAATATTTCCTCTTGTTGTTGGCTCTCCTCACTTTATCTCAGGTGGGGGTTAAAATGTGATTTGTTAATTTTGACTTGATTGTATGTAATGTTATTTTCTTTGTTATATAAGTTATACCTGATCATATAGAATGTTATTTTCTTCAAATAAAATCATTATAAACAATCAAAAAAAGTAAACGCACAAAAGATTGTATGGTTCCTGGCTCACAGTTCCCCATGCAGCAGTAAAATGTACCACCAAGTGCCAACAATCAGCTTGTAGATGATGATTCCCTGGATAATATACACTTAGCTAGTATAGCGACAATTACAAGCTCATCACAGCAACAATACTGTGGAAGCAACTGAGGTCGAAGTTGTGACAGCCGAGTATTTATTCAATGCAAGATAATAATTTTAATATTAATGATTTTTTGCCAAGGGACATTAGCCAGACTTAATATCCTACATCATCTGAAGAGATATAGTGAAAAGCAAACCCTTGCAAATCATATTTTAAATTCCTGACAACTAATGTATGTCATTTCACATTGGCTACCTATTTTCATAAAATGTGCTCTCACCCTGTGCCTAGACCACAGTTAGATTTTGCAAGTTACTCAGGGTTTTTCTAAAAGTATGATGGTTCAAGTTTTCCATTTTTTTAAATAGTAGTAGCCTATTAAGTATCAGGTTCAATATATTATCACATATACATTTTCCTATTAATCAGTGTATGCATTGGCATGTTAGCAGGTTATTTGCAGTTTTTGTGTTTGCTTGCACCCCGGCCCATGTAAAGGTTCTTTTTTTTTTTTTTTTTTGTTCTTTATTTCGCCTTATACAATGTCTTGTATTAGAAATTTGTTAGTTTTCACATACCCCTTGGGGTCAGAGCGCAGGGTCAGCCATTGTACAGCGCCCCTGGAGTAATTACAGGTTAAGGGTCTTGCTCAAGGGCCCAGCAGAGTAAGATCTCTTTTGGCAGTGACGGGGATTTGAACTGGCAACCTTCTGGATACCAGCACAGATCCTTATTGTACCAACACTGATTATAGTTTAATAAATATTTAATACACCATTAAAAAAGAGAGGAGAATGTCCTACTCAGGTATGCCTTTTGTTACATCTAATTCTCTTCCCATTAAAACATTTCTCACTGCTCTCGTTCTCACATGAGCTGGTTAAGGCTCTGGAGGTTAGCGATGAGATGCATGTTGGTCACACAGAACAGCTGAAACTTAGGCATACTCTGTACACATTACTATACAGTTATATTTGAACTTTGTGGAAGGCACTAAAAAGTCTACAACCTGTAGTGGTAGAAAGCTTTAGACATGACATACAATAAGAACATACTTTAAGATGTTTTAATTGTCTTTACATTTGTTATTGTTACTGATAAGAGAATTTTCAAAGCAGCATCTCCTTTTCCCAGACCCAGACAGAGTTCTTCCCTAGGCCAATCAAGGCAGAAGTCACCAAAAAGGTCAGAGGTTATAGATCTGAGACTAAATTCTACATAAATGCTGTCATAGACTAAATTCTACATAAATGCTGTCATAGCCTATTGGAAACACTGTAGTGCAGTGAAATGGCTATTATTAAGTTTTTGGTCTTTTGCCTACTAATGTCTCTAAAAACATGTATTTATAACATTTCCCATGAATTATTTCAAAGTTAAAATAATGATGTTTGGTTCAGTCTTGCAACATGAAGCTCAATCTTCACTGTTTTAAGAACTGCAGAACCCACACTATTAACTTAATCATAATATTGCACAGCACTATTTTAAACTTTAGTTGTTGCTCATAGAAAAGTGCTCATTACAACTAGGTCTTAAAACATCAAAATGCTTGAATTATTTTGGTGGTACTTTAATAACATACAGTATCAGAAAATACAACATATTCAAGGTCATTTCCCTTGAATCTCTTCATAAAATGCAAAAAAAAAACATTTAAATGGAAACCTAAAAAAGTACAGTTCACTAAACATTTGGGAATTAGACTGAAGACAACAATGATTGCCCAGGAATATTTTCAGTTTAACAGAATTTATTTCCAGTTTTTGGACTGAAGTCTGATGGCTGATTAACATTTGAACCAAACTCTGATTAACATTTGCCATATTGCATCCAACGTCTTGTAAATGCTGTTAGTTAATGGTATATTGGTAATTATTATTGGTAATTTCTTTAGTGATCTACCACTCTGTATACCTTTCATAGGGTCTTCATAGGGGGAAATTAAAAAAATCGGGCATATTTTTAGTAGTTTACAAATATTGCTATATTAAAGCTTTTTATTATATTGTTACTTCACTTTTTTTCTTTTCACTCCATTTTCTGAGCTAATTTTTCCAGTATGTGAAATAACTTGTAGGATCCCACTACTGCTCCATTGTTAGCTGAATAATCTTACTAAAATCTTACTAAAATATTACTAAGTAGTATTCAATAAGTTAGCCTTGGATATTGCTATTACTGAAGATGTGATAGATGAATCACATTATACACATTATAATAATATAATTATACTACATTACACAAATATGTATTCTGCACACTGTTATCATTTGGATAAAATTTAAAAAAATGTTTAAGCAAGATAAATTTTTCCTGGCCTAAGGAAATACTGTCTTTGTTTGGGGTTTTAAATTATGGAGATTCTTTTGGCATTATTATTACTTTTTTTTATCACATATCTTTTAAATAGAAGTTAATATTTATTAGGATTTTATATTTGTCTTTGTTACGATTGTCTCCTTTTTGTCGATTCGTTAATTTTGACAGCCAGTTTTTAGGGACATTTCTGATGTGGTTACATACACACAATGTTTTATAAGCCAACATAGCTGTTAGCCAAGATGTCCAAGATTGAGGATAAATTCTAAAAGAATTTTGCACTGTTTAAGCTTATAGTTTATCAATTTTTAACTCATAAGTTTTGAATTTTGATTGTGGTTTATGTCTTGCATTTGGATCAGATAATAGTGAATGTTGACCTTTTTTTTGCATGTTAATTTTGACTAATGTTTATCTAATTTTATTTTTTTTGTGTAATCTAAAATGGATATAAAATGAAAGTGGTATTTACAACAATCTGTATTATAAATCTTATAATTCTTTTGAATCACAATATTTGTGTAAAAACTGTCCAATGCACAAATTATAAACAGATGTATGCAATACACAGAATGTCTTGCAATTCCTGTTGTTGAAATGGATAATTTCACACTCCGATTCATTCAAAGTGTTATAAATGAGTCACAGGAAACAAATAAATATTTCTAAATCACTCTTAGCCCTGTATTATGAGCACAAAGTCAGTTAATCAGCAATAGCATTTTAAAGAATAAGTGACAACAACAGTGAAGTAGTTAAGAGTTAGAAATGGCAAAAATATTTAATGCTTTGGAAAACAGTGGGGTTGACTAACAAACCATCACCTGAATGTGCAGAAGTGTTTTTAGGAATTTGGCTGAGTGAGAAAACATTGCTTTCACCAATAAACAGCTTGAAATGTTAAAATGAAGGCCACAATATTACCATTTAAAAATATATGCAGACATCTTATAAGTTGTACTGAGATATGTTTGGTAGTGCAACTAATACTTTTCTTTGCAATCCATAGCTTAATATTTATTTAATACATTCAAGTATAGAAAGAGGTGCTATTTCTTAATATCCAGGTCATGTTATTATTTATAAATTGAACAGAAAAAGTCCTTGAGCACAGCAAAAACAATATATGTTAAAGCTGGAATATCAAAAAGCTTTTAATATTCAGATGACCTATATTTCATTTAAGTAAAAGCTAGATAAACAAATGTCTTGATTACCGATTTTCTTAACATCAGTAGCATCTATTAGCATAACTAAATGTACTATTTGAAGATCAGCATGAAGCCATCAAAGTTTAGAACATTAGATGCAATCCTATATTTAATGCATGCATCAAACATCTTGTATTATATGCTTTTATTGCTTTAAAAGTTACCCATGTTTGCCAAAATGGTAAATGATAGGGTTTGTTTTAAAAATACGCTGCTCTTTTAAAACAGGAATCTATAAAAGCAAAGAAGTCATTAATACAGCAGAATAAATTTTACAGTGATGGATTTAAAAAATATTATAATTATGCTTCACAATTTTTCATACTTTTATGTTTGTGACAAGTCTATATTTTACTATTTTAATAAGAAAATAGGAACTTTTTAATTCAAAATAAAGCTTTTGAGGACTTAATTAAAAAAAAAAATTCAGGGATTATAAAGGAGGAATGTGGCACCACTGTCCCAGCATGGGACCAGGGTCTGACCAAATCATAAAGGAAGGTGAGAAACCCATACTAGTAATGTTGATGTAGTGTAGTGATGCTAGTGAGGCAAGGGCACTGCCAGAAGGCAGTAAGCCCCATAAGTGTAACAGGTATCCTCAAGGTTATCCTCAAAGGGCAACAGAGCGAGAGAAAGAGTGGCATCTGGCAATGAATCAAAAGAGATTCCTCTAAAATATAAGATGGCAAGTGAGATAGTAATGTATATTATCCAACCTAGGAATGAAGCCAAGGAATTATGGCAAAGGGCCAGTCATTGCCCTCCAGCCAGTTAGGTGGCAGACAATGGTCCCTGACTGGAAGGAGTGGTGCCATATTGCCTTCAAGTCAGGCCGAACAGAGGCTACCAGGGAGACTTTACCATGTATTAACTATGAAGAGTGTATGGGGAAAAGGGGCAACATAGACTGTTACAAAGAGTTCCACCATGCCATTAGGCCAAATATCTTTAATGACCTCATACTTTATCCATTCTGAGAGCTTTCCATACCACCTAGCTGAGGGCCAAAACACAAAACTAGTGACAGTACTGAGGATTTGAGTTCAAAATTATTTTGCTTTCCTCCTTTTCTCAAAATGGAGTCACACACTAAGTGTGACACATAGTACTTCAGAAATGAGTTCTCTCAAGCATTTTCCCAAATCTACACAATTGAGTAATCAATAAATTAACCAAATTGGTCTCTGTGTCAGTCAGCTCATAAAGGTCATTGCATGCATAAAAAAACTGGAGGATTATGTTAAAAATCAGATTTCGAGAGAAGGATGGGCATGATACAGTATGACCGCTTTCAATAAAATGCTACAGAGCCCATAAAAATCTTGATTGCAAAACATCTCAAAGCTATCTTGACCAAGCTATTCCTTCTTGGTTATGGAGTGATAGATTATAGGAATCGAGAATAGTATTAACAAATTTGTAGACATGTACCAAATTTTTGTGCAGAATGACAAAACCAGGATGTGTAAGAAGCTGGCATAGGTAGGCAATATGCTTACTTTGCTGATAACAGGGGACACTGAATTCACCAAAAGTCTGACCTTCTTCAGAAGCATTAATCAATTAGTTTTTGTTTCCCTTTTTCCTTGTTATGAATGTCATATATTCAGTTAGCCTCACATATTCTGTTATAGTTAGTTTTGTTCCTTTTTAATAACTTTATGAAAAATATACCTTCCATATAGATGTGTTTACTGTATATATTTGCTCAATCACAGTGTATTTATATGCATTTTTTCAACTCAGCAAGGAGTTTGTTTTTTTAATATGTGTTTACAGTAATTAATTTAATTCAATCATATTTCTGGCAGCACGGTGGCGCACTGGTAGCGCTGCTGCCTCGTAGTAAGGAGACCTGCGTTCGCTTCCCAGGTACTCCCTGCGTGGAGTTTGCATGTTCTCCCCGTGTCTGCGTGGGTTTCCTCCAGGTGCTCCGGTTTCCTCCTCATAGTCCAAACACATGCAGGTTAGGTGCATTGCTAATCCTAAATCGTCTCTAGTGTGTGCTTGGTGTGTGTGTGTGTGTGCCCTGCGGTGGGATGGTGCCCTGTGTTGGCTGGGATTGGCTCCAGCAGACCCTTGTGACCCTGCATTAGGATATGTGATGACTGATGAATCATATTTCAACCCACTTGGTCAATACATGGTGGCACAGAACTGGGGTCTATCCTAGTAGTAACAAGCTCCAGGAAGGACTCAAACCTAAAATAATTGATCAATTTGGAGTGTGGTATTAAAACATCATACACACTTAAGTACTACATAAGCATAGCGTATAGACAGCATTGAGCCAATATCTGAAGACAAAAACGCTGAAGCTGTGAGGTGTCAATTTAACCATTAAATCAACCTTTATTTTACATTGTGCCCTTAATAACATGCACCATTAAAGGGTATCTTTATAAGGATGAAAAGTCATAAGACAGTTTGATATACTGCATCTGAACAGTGCAATACAAACAACACTGCTTTTGAAAGCAGTGCATCACTGTCAATGAACAGAAGGACCTTGGAGGCATAATTGACAAGTGCCAGCATTACAAAGAGTTTTAAGAATCCAAAAAGGTATTTTAGAAAGCTACAAAACGGGATGCTCAACAGTAATGACAATAATATTAACTGTGAATAACATAAGGTATACAGATCTAGCACAGCTGCTGTACGAAACTATAATATGGGGTAAAATAATAGAATGGAATAAAGAAATAAAGTCTGCATAGAGCCTTCAAGGTTAGCAAACTAAATTCAAAAATGGCGTAGTAGTGACAGTATTGTTTCAATTAAAAGTAGAGACTGTGAAAATCTGTAAATGTAAGGATAGCAATTAAAAAGACAGGGAGACCAGGTGTGTGTTCACGTTTGGACTTGAATGTGGAGACAGATGGAGCGTGACCAATAGACCTAGAAAAAGAGCTCCACAGATTAGATGCCACAAAGCTAAAAATGCATTTGCCAAGGGTTGCATAATGGATTAGAGAAGTATTCTGAAGTGTTGGAACTAATAGATTTAAAATATGGTAGCAGGGTTTTAAAGGTGATTTCAATTTAGAAAGAATTCAGTGTAGATGAGCCAATGCTAATCACTGCTACCATTTTATATTTGTAACTGTATAGGACTGTGTGAGAAGAAACTGAATAATTATAATTTTATATACGTTCACTTGAATATTTCTTGCATCAGAAAATATATGTTAGCCATATGGTAGCATGTCTTCAATTGTTTAAATGTTCTGAGTATGCAGGACTCTTAAAATAATCAGTCAGAATTTAAAATAATTAAATAATATTTTCTGCCAAAGAAATATTTTCATAGATATTTTAGTATGTCTTAGTCAACACAATTTTAACACCTTTACAAAAATAATATAATGTGAATTACTTATATATTATAAGCAATATAAGAAATATAATATAATTTAATCAAACTAAAAGTTCTTGTATAAAATTTAATTCATATAACATTTCATATACCTAGTAATTTATCCTTTGAATTCTCTATTGTGCTTGTATTGTTTCTGTATCAAACTTAAATTGACTAGAATAGATCTCTTATTGGTTTAAATATTTAATAAAAACATAACAATCATAATTTTGCCATAACTATTTAGTCACTTTTGATTTCTGACATGGAACATTTTAAGTATTAACTTATGAGTATTCCTAATGAAAAATATTTTGAATCCTTTAAAAAAATTTAATTCAATGGTAAACAATAGTGTTGCCTAGGTGTTGATCGACAAAATTTGCAAAGCCTGTATTCACTGTTACCTTGTTCACCAAATGTTTTTCAGGAAATTTGCAATGGATTTGGCTTAGGTGAATGTTCTTTTTTCTCCAACGTCCCATGATGTTTTGCAAGGCCAGTGTGACATATCAGAGCTGTGGCAGCCATGTTGGATTGTGATGTCAATACCCAATCATGCATGTAAAGAACTTTCACCCATAAGAACTGTTGTGTACTGTTTGTGACAATCATTCCGTCTGCATCATTTGTTGTTTGAGGCACAGTGGCACTGTATTTAGCACTGAGGCCTTACAGTTCTGGTCACATTTTTGGCTACAAGAATCAGTCCAACATAGTTGGCAAATGTTTCCCCAGCTTTCAGGGACATGTAAAAGACCATTACGCCATTATAGTCCACTCAAAAATAGTTCAGTTCCTCCCTTCCCAAAACATTTTTCATAGTTCAGTGAAGATCCTGTATGTTTCTGCAAGTGTGTAGTGAACTCTGTGAGATTTGCTCATCACTAGTAAACAATCCTACATTAAAACATTGAAGTTCAAATCTGTTTAAATACTTATAGGGTTAAGATTTTGTGCAAATATTATTGAAATGTCTGCAATGCTGATTGTTTTCACCACAAATTTCTAAAAGTAACATGTGGTAGGTAGTAAATATATTTATAAGCATTGCGATAGTTACACCAAATAATTAATTACTACAGTTCAATTAATGTAAGACAGACTAGCATTATCTATTTTGCTATGACTGGAACACAAGTTCTTCACTTAAAAAGCTGCTTCTAGAAACTCTTAATTTCAGGTTTTTCTTGACTGGGCCTCTCTTTGGAATGCAGCCTCTACATCTTATCTGATAAAATAATCAATCACAAGCCATATGACATCCCAGAGATGGCTCCTGGAGGCAACAAGCACAAGCATAGAGCCATAACTCAAGGATTGGATTCCTTGAAGGACCAAACTTTTCTCTAGTAATCAGCCAAAAAGGATGGACTTATGTGCACCCAAGAAATCAATTTTCTTTCTTTTAACAACTCTTTGCAAAACGCTAATCAGTGCTCACTCTATCAAGCTCACTGCTTGGCCTGGCTAAAAAGTCTCCTTTCAAGAATCAGGACCTTGTAGCCTAGGGAGTGCGATAGGGTGTATCACAGGATTTTGGGAGAGTAATAACTAACTAGAGCAGTTTGATCTTTGTATACGTTAGTTATTAGATTTTTAGAGCACTTACCTTCAGGGAAATTGAAAAGGCTTCGGGAGCAAATAGCTACGGTTGTGGTATTGAGGCATGCCACAGGTGGAACTGTTGTTGGCAGTTTTGACGTGGATGACAAGCGGCAGCACATCAGTTCATGCCATACTGGGGGAGGACGTCTGTGTGGCCGCAGGAGTCAGAGTAACCGGCTGAAAAGTGAGGCATTTAAGCCGGGCATGCAGATTAGCCATAAAATTGTAAGTCCCGAAGGAAGAGAATAAAAAAAAAAAAATGAAAGCAACTTCAGGAAGCTGCCTGAAGTTGAAGGTGCATGCACGTGAAAGTGTATTTGTGCAAGCAGCCACGCACGTGTGTGCAAATGAGACACCTGAAATATAAGGAGACTTCTGCCTAGATCGAAGCTATAGGCGGTGGAATGCCACAAGCAGCGTCGCTGACAGGTTGGTGTCGGGCCGGAGTTAATGATGAACCAGGTAGTTCAGCTTGGCAGATAAAACTCAAAACTACCCAGCAGTATTATTGTTAAACTAACAGTATCAGATTGGGTGTAAATTTATGCTGACACTGTTAGTTAGGGTCATATCAGGAGGGGGGAGAGAGAGCGTGAACGTTACTGACAGAATAGAAGTTTAAAAAAGCTAACTTTTACAAGTATCATAAATTTACACCTGATCTGATGCTGTTTGTTTTCAAATAACATTACATTAGTGCAATGATGTTTTCTGATTGGTACTACTCAGGTCATAAAATGATTTCTTCAAAATGTCACACATATTTGTCTCTTTTTTTTTCCTGGTGCTGCATTGACATCATGGAGCAGAAGGCGTGAGCTTATTCAGTGCAAACAAGAACACGTGGGTGGCTGGTTGCTGTGTGCTACAACAAACTTGACCTGGCAGCGATCAATGCACATGTACTGTACAAGGCATGCACGGGTCCACTGAGAAAAGTAGAGTGGTCTTTGCTCGCCTTGCAGAGGAGCTTCGTCGTCACTTCTTGCAAGTAAAGGCAATGGAAAAAGAAAAAGAGGATGCAATATTGACAAGCTTCTGTTCCAAGACCACCGCTTCTCCCAGGAAAGCAAACACAGTCAGTGTCAGGTACCCCTTCAATGTAATAGGAACCACAGCACAGAGAGAGGTGTGCACATTGCTACAGGTACACACGTCAAAAATGTAAGAAGGATGGTTCTTGCGTGTGTGGGAACTGTTAACATTTGAATTTGATGATTGCATTGCGGTATAGTGGGTCCACAGCTCCTGGGAAGAAGGTCAGCTGCTGGTAGGACAACTCTCCTGTTGTGAGGCCCAGATGGGAGAAGCAGGGGAGCTGCCAGGTAAAGAAGACACCGTGCTTTGTGTTTTTAAAGGAATACTTCCAGTATTGTTTTAACCTCGTTGTTTTAAAGGATTGTTTTTTTTTTCTATTATTTTTAACCTCCACTTCACAACTGTTTTATTGGGATTATTTATTTATTTGAAGACTTTTGTGATACACTGCACTTATTTATTTTGAATACTGTTTTGTTGTTGTTTTTAATAAAAGCACTTGGCACTTTTTTACACCATCCCATTGCTCATTTGTTGTACCTCACTGCCAAGCTCATCGGTAACATTACCGACGGTATCGGGTTCAAGGGCTCCCAGAAGCAAAAAGGAAGCATGGAGCAGAACCCACCTCGTCACATGCATATAGTGCGGAAATGACCTCTCTGTACTATTCTTTCCTTTGCTTGTCCTGGAGTACAAAAGAAACACCACTATGCACCAAAACGTGGAGACTGGGCAAGATTGGGGAAAAAAAAATGCGGTCACTGATTACAACTGCAAGAAGGTATGCAAATGAATATGAATAATGTTGCATCAGTGCCACAACATTTTCCGAAATGTACTATACAGGTTATAAAATGAATAATTCCAAATATCATATATACCTATGTCTCTGTTTTTTCGTAAGTGCGGCTTTGACATCATGGACCATAAGGTGCATGCTAATTCAGCTTGAGCAGGAACACTCAATAAAACTGAATGAAAAAAATTCAGCTGACAAGGAGATAACAAGAGGGCATGATTCACCAGCATTTGTGTCAGCTTTTATCCCCCCAGATCAGAGAATTTCTAGTTGCATCTACAGTTATTCCCAGTTTCAAATAAAAACTAACAGCGTGATCTTGACTGAGAGAATAAAAGTTCTAAAAGTTCATTATACAGTTCATGACTACATTTTGTCATTTATTACTAAAACATGAAAAAGTTTCTGTATTAACAATAATGTTATAGTATTTACTCTAGTCTATACAACTCTAAGCAACTGACACACAGGTAAACAGACTTGAGCTGAGAAAATCTCGTGTGGCATTGGGGGGATGTGATAGCAGGCTGCATTCTGCTTATCGAAACATTTACAAGACAAAAGACGCTGACGGAGCGGTGTGAAGGGATTTAACGTGTGATGGATTTACAAGTTTTTTTGTAGGCTTTGGTAATTCTAGTGTTAAATTGACATCCTTGGGTAGGCATCTTACTATTGTTTTTAATTAATTGCTGGCATTACCAAAGGCAGCACTGAAAATTAATTAATTGATTGGATAACATCAATTAATTGATTCTTTTTTTCATATCATACATCATTTTCCTACATCAGTATATTTACTATTCAGAAAACTGAATAACAAAACATAAAATCAGAATTATTGCATTTTTCACTTTTCCTGATGGTCATAACACTCAATGATCGCAAATAACACTTACTATATTAAATCTTTTTTTTTGTTTGAGAAAGTTAATAAAATACACCTGCAACATTTTATTTTGAACAGTATAAAAAGGACAAAGAAGAAAGAAAAGAGCTGAAGTTCCATCCTGACTTCCTGATGTCCTGTTATAGTAGGGGAAAAAAAGAGGAGAATTGTGTGTCTTTTGTCATTATGCTTCAAAGCTGCAGTTGAAAGAATCAAACACAAGTAAAGTCACAGCTGTGTCCTCTTCCAAATTAAGTCCAAGATTGATCACCCAATTCCAGGTAGGTAGTGAATTATATGCTGGAGAATTGAAGAAGGGGGTCTTGCAACATTTGTAACTGAAATGAGGTCACTGGATGGTCTTCCGGCAGCTTCTCCTCCATGCAAGAGGAAACAGAAACCATGTTAGTAACAGTGTTTTACCCTCCCTCTATCCCCTGTGTTTCCCCAAACTAGTACCCATGAGAAACTCCCAAGCTCGCATGTATGACAGTAGCCACAAGTAGGGTTTTGTGTTCAAACATGTTTTGCAGTTGGTTATTGTATTTGCTGTTCTGTGGTTTCTCTTATGATATTATGAAATATATATATAGGCCTTATTGTAACAGATTGTGCTGAATCTGTATCATAAAAAAATAAAAATGCATTTGTTTGTGAAATATTGATAACAAAATTGCTATTTTTTTGTTCTTTACCCACATTTGAGCTTCACATATTAGATGGAAGTTATATTTCATTTGGCAAATTCAAGTGACTTTGTGCAGGCACAAATGATATCATGCTTGTCAAGCAAAATGAACTGTCACCACTTAGGAAATAAGGTTTCTTTGCCTGACACTTTCTAGCACATTGTGGTAAGTCTGTTTCCTAAGGAGTTTGCTGCTTATTAATTTTTCACAGTCATGGTAGATGTGTTCATAATTTGACAAGGGATGGGTCAAATGTAAAAAACCACCATACTCATTTAAAATTATTAGAATGTGATCCTTGCAAAAATAAAATTACAGTAATCTTAATTTTAAACATATTTATAGGTGGAAAACCAAATAAACGTTACAAGGTCTATAAATACTTCATATGTGTGTACATATAAAAATAAAAATTTATGAAAAAAATGCTGCATTTGGAGAAACTGGCATATTGACAGGTGCATTTTTGGAGGAAAAAAATGCATCTGCCCTTGTAGCGCTATTTAAAATGACACATCAGCAAAATGACATTTCTCTCTTCATAGAGTTATTCACAGTCTTCTCATTAAATGCATAGGAGGCACTACAAAGAACAGTTAAAATTCTATAATTTTATATAATATTAAGTACATTATCTTTTATGACTGGACATGTTCATTTCTTTAAAAGGGAATATCTAATAAGCGTTACTGCTACAATGACTCTTAATGGTAAATTTATGCAATTATAAATTTCCATAAAATAATTCGTAAATACTAGGGCGCTTTGCCCCCTGCTTGCTTTGCTCGCCAACCCCCCGGCGTGCGCTACGCACCAGCCACTCCACGTCTCTGCTGCTCGCGTATGTGGATTTCACTTTCACCAAACAACAAATCCTTTAATTCTCATGGATAGGCCTCTTCATTGGGAAGAAACACTACTTTTCCCTGATGGAAACACGAATTAGATAATCTACACGTCTCCGACTTAAAGTTTAAAGCCAAACAATATCTACATACTTCTGTCATATCACCTATGTCAATATATTCAATCTCTTTTCACTGTTCCGTTATTTCACTGAGTAATAATTTCCATTTGTTAGAGCTAATGTGATCTTTACTATCAGTTTTTTGAGACTTTCGAATTTTAGTACTTTCATAATCTGCAACCTGCTCTGCATGTGTACTGCGTCAACATTTTTGAACCTCTTTATGATGTTCTACTTTGTCTTCTACTCTTTGTCTTTTATTTCCAACCCCACTTGGAGCTGAGAGCGCAAGAACTGTGTCTGACAATAGCATTCACACGAATGAGAAGTGATTGGACTGTGGGTGTGGTTGTAAATGTTTGAGAGGAGGGAGGGACTTGTCAAAATCTCTTGGCAAAAACGTTGTCTTGCGGGACCTGAAATTATCTCTTGCGGGAGTTGAAATTATGCCAGAGAAAGTCTCGTCCCCAGGATTTCCTTTTATAATAGAGAGGTATGTTTTGGAATGGAATATATTTATGTTAACCCCAATAAATATTATAGACTTAACGAGATCATGCAAAACTCCATCACATTACTGACACTCTTTCTTGTGTTCCCCTTGTTTTAGATTAGTGTAAAATTCTGACTTCAAACAGCCCATTGACAATATTCATGTTTTACAAATTGTGTGAATTACTCTTTTTAACTCTTTTTCAGCTTCCTCTGAAGAGTAACAGATGTGTATGTTTAGAGCCTTCCTGGAAATAAAATACCATATCGAATTTCTGCTTTACACAAACATTGCTTGATATAATAAAATGCAGTTGTAGCAGAAAAATCTCAAGATATATGGATTTGGCTGTTTTCACACAAGATCTCTCTCTTATGTGAAACAGCACCCAGAGTTTGTCAAATCTAACCATAAACCATATAGGAATCATTTTTAAGACAGACAGAATGTCCGTGCTTGCTCTACAGTCATTGATCAGGGTTTCAGAAAAAAAAAATCTGGTGTGAATGTTACTGTATTAACAGATTGCAGTATTTCAGGTAGTCCCACAATGGACATATCTTTGTTCTCCACAAATATCTTACATTCATCTTGTAAAGTTTTCTTCCATCTGTAGTGGTCATAGTTTTTTTCAGTTGTGCAATAAGTGCTGTGATCATATATTTCAAATAATCAAGCTGAGGTCTAAACACATTTGTTTTATCCTTAATTTTCCTACTTTTATTGCTCATTTGATCTTGTAAATTTCCATTCCTCTTTCCCTCAAAACAATTACTTAAGGATTCCTCCTTATCTTTCTTTTCCTGTTGCAAATCATTGAAACATTTCAGCAGTCTTAGGCTCATTTCTTTTATCGCCTTCTTATCGAGCCCCAGCTCAATCATCAGCTTTGTCAAGTAGAGGAACATTCTCAATCTTCCATACACTGTTCTGATGGTGTTGCATAGCTTTGTTGTTTCGGAATTTAGTGATATTAGAACATAACAACATGATGAGAGTGGGCTATTCAACTCAAACAATTTGATTTTCCTGTTTATCTAAATTTCCCACAACTTTTCCAGTTTTGGATGTCACCAAAGTATTACTATCTACAGTACCTGGTGCCTTAGTGTATGTGTCTATGGTTTTGTGTGTGAAGAAAACTTTTTTTTAAACTGTTTGAAAAATCTATCCTTAACAAATTCCCTTCTGTGTCACCATGTTTTTGCACAAGAATTGATTTAAAAATAAGAGGCAGGGCCCAACACACTAATTCTCCCCATAATTTTAAACAATACAATTATGTCAACTCTCAAATTCTGTTTGTTTAAACTAAAGAGGTTTGGCTTCTTCAGACATTCAACAGAAGTCCCACTGTGCAGTCCTGGAATCAGTCTAGTTTTCTGTACTTTTGCTGGTAGTGATATGTTTTATTTTTTGTAATATAGAGACCAAACTGCATAGAAAACCTCAGGTAAAGCCCTAAAATTTCATTATTTAGCCTAATCATAATTACCCTTGACTTGTCCCCCACGCATTAGGCTATGTAACTGTATTGGGATGAAAAATAGTGCTTCTTACAGTTTGTTGTAACATTTATTTGGTGTGATATGTTAATATAGGAATATAAGATTATTTACACAAAATGCAGTTTTAAAGTGAGAAGAATACAAATGGATCTTATAGGAAAAATCTAAAGAAATAAATATGGCTAAGGTGAAAAGTACTCTGAGGACTGATAGTCATTTCACTCTGTTAGTATTTGCAATACATCCTATCAGATTGCACAACCTTTAAGCAGTTAGTGCTTGGGTGCTTTTAGTTAACATGTTTTTGTTTTTAACTAAATGAACATGAGCACAGTGGTCTCCTTGACACTGAGTAAGAAGACCATTGACAAATTATTAGTCGTTAGAGTTCAGCTGATGCAAATTTTAGGCTGTCTACCAGTACTTTCCCACATAGGATTACCTCATTTGGGGCACTACCTGGATGTAGAAAGAGGAAAGTGCACTACAACTCCTAGATCCTTCTCATACGGTCCTTCCCAAACCTACCACTGAGTATTTAAATCTAGGATTCCTACTTTCACCTACATGTAATACATTACATTTATTTTGACTAGTTTCATCTGCTGCAAATATGCCTAGGTCTGTATTCTGTCCAAGTCCCTCTATTGGTGGTGGAACATCAGATAATGTAGAATGTATAATCTTATTAAAAAGTAGCAGAGGCAGCATTGATCTCTAAGAGACATCACATTTAACATCCCCTAATTCAGAAAATATTTCTGGCATCATAATCCTTAAGGAATAAGGAATTATCATTGTGCAGTGATTAAAAAAAATGTGACACGTGTTTGTAATATGTTTGCACTCTATAACTTACTTCAGCACTCTAGAATAAATATTTTCTGGTCGAAACCACTTGTTTTATTTCAGCCATTTCAGTCTAAGCAGAACTTACCTCTCTATACTTACAATATCATTATTTACCGCCTTGATAGTTCCTGAAATTGCTGGAAGCTTATCAACTTTTTCCCATGTAAAAACTTTAGAAAGAGGCATACAGTATTTACATTTGCTATTTCATTGCCAGTATATTTTACTTCACCCTTACCATTTCTAATTCACAACTAAATTAGTGAAAGAATCTCCTTAGGTCAGTTTTTGCCTTATTCACAATTTTTTTTCTCTAATTGCCTTTTAGCATCCCTAATACCCATTTTAACTGTTGCTCTCTTAACCCCTATGGTTAGCACTAGGGTTAGTTGTCTTGCAAGCCTTATGTTTAAAACTGCACTGTGTAGAGCATATAGAGGATAGAGGATCGCAGGAATAGACGGATAGAGGGGTCCTGACTCAGCTGTGGAATGGCCAGTAGGGGGAGGGAGCTTGATGGCCGAGATCTCCAGGACTCTGAACAAATCCAAATCATATTATGTAGTATCATCTACTGTTGAATTCTGCTCTGTACTTGTAATATTTTTATTGCATTATTATATTGTATTGAGGATTACTTGTGTTCTGTTTTGTGTATTGTATTGTATTGTATTTACCCCTTTACACTCACTGCACGCCCATCCTACCTGGAAAGGGATCTCTCTTTGAACTGCCTTTCCCAAGGATTCTTCCATTTTTTTTCCCCTACAAGAGTTTTTTGTTTAGGAGTTTTTCCATGTCTTCTTAGAGAGTCAAGGCTGGGGGGCTGTAAAAGGGTACGGCCTGTTAAAGCCCATTGCGGTACTTCTTGTGTCATTTTGGGCGATACAAAAATACATTGTATTATATTGTATTGTATACTGTATAGTGGTGTACAGGTTTATGCTTAATTTAGAATCTACACTAGGAAAGTTCCCCTGCATGGGTTACAAGTTCTTAAAAACCAGTTATTTCCACAAGTAACCTAAACACATTCTTTATCGTTTACTGGATATTATAACTGCGGTGCGCTGGCACCCTGCCCGGGGTTTGTTTCCTGCCTCGTGCCCTGTGTTGGCTAGGATTTGCTCCAGCAGACCCCCGTGACCCTGTAATTAGGATATAGCGGGTTGGATAATGGATGGATGGATATTATAAATTCATTCTGGGTAAAAGTTTATATGTTAGGGTTTACAGTTTACAGTGTACAAATGTATATGTTTGGATTTAATTATTACAGACCAATGTTGTGAAAATTTCTCCCTTGCACCAATTACTGCTATGTCAGACTTAGAATACTTTTCATTCTTAACTGACATACATTAGGTGTGCAAAAGAGATGAAAAAATTAATTTTCAGGCAGCATAGGGATACAGACACATAATTCTCAAAGAATACAGAGAAAAATAATACCAGCACAAAAAGTAAGGTTGTTAACAGAAGACTTGCCTGTGTGTGGTATTGTGTTGTTTTTAAGCACCACATAACAGAGAGCACGAATATCTGTTAAAAATAAAATGAATTCCGGACATTGTTAAATTTTCTTCAAGGACAAACCTCAACAAATCATTTAAAATATCTAGTTACTTGTGTGAAGACTGTACAAGAGAATGATGCAAATAAGAAAAATGGAATTTTTAATGTACAGACAGACAGTGATCACGTAAGATAAACACATGCTTTCTTGTCTGGTCATTCTAAGGGCAAGCACACTAACTGCAGGCTGTTTAAGTGATTAACGTTCCTCTCTGGAATACATATTGACACAGATAAGGATCTTTCTATATGAAGGTCACTAGGTCTTTAATGGATTATTTGTAACCTATTTAAACAGAATAAAGATTACTTAAAGTAACATAAACTCAAAAGAAACGAAACTAGTTTTTTTTTAATAAAACAAAATTGTTTATGAAGATATGAGAATATATTTTTTACTACAATGTGGAAATAACGTGCATCTAGTAAATAGATAATGCAGAAGATTTCTGTTTTATTTCAAGGAAAACACAATCTGGACTGTATTATTTGTAAGAAGGACTTACTGTGACTCACTTGAACAATAATAATATCATTTATGCGTATAGCTTCTTCAAGCAACAGTGTAATATCAGGTGCTTCACAATAATACAAAGAACACACTAAAGTGTAAGTAACAAAATTTGAAAGAATAATTTAAACAAAATAAAAATAGAAACATAAAGTTGTGAAAACAAGTAACAATTTATTTGGAAGATCTGCTGTCAGTAAGTATTTGCAAACTTACAGCAAAGCAAATGTGTTTTCCAGTTATTTTTCAGGCAGGCAGAGACATGAAAGTATTACGTTTGGTAAACGTGTTCCACATTTGGAGGTGAAATAGTTAAAAGCATGGTTCCCCATTGTGAGTAGCTTTTTTTGTGAGCTAATCAACAGGCTGAAGGATCTACAGTATAGTTACAGAAGAAGTGAGTAGCACCTGGAGGTAGGCAGAGTCATAGCATTCATTACATATCCACATAATAATAATAACTCTTTACATTTATATAGTGCTTTTCTCATTACTGAAAGCGCTTCGGTGAAAGGGGGGACCCTTCAACATACCACTAATGTGTAGCATCCACCTGGATAATGCAATGGCAGCCATTTTTGCGCCAGCATGCTCACCACACATTAGCTGTTATGTGATAAAGTGGTGAGAGAGATAGCCAATTAGAGACAGGGGATGATTAGGGGGCCAGAATGACTAGGCCAAAAAGAAAAGGATATTAATTTCCATACTCATGTGCCTTGTGGACAGCTTAATGGCTCTGGTGGTGGTAATTCCTCGCCGATCCACAAGGTGGTGCTATATACGAACAACTCATCTCTTTCTTCACTCTGCAGACTGGATGATTGACAGTCTTACCACCTCTTTTTCCCAAAAGACATAACCATTCTAAACTCACACATGCACTGACTACACAGTCTCACCCCCCAACCCCTTCTATCCATCAACTATGCAATATCCAATATCTAAATGGTACTGATAATAACTGTGCAATATCCAATATCTAAATGGTACTGATAATAACTGTGCAATATCTGTATACTGTACAATATCATTGCTCTCAGGGTCCAACATCCACTACTCACTGCACATGATCATCATTATTGTACAATATTTAAATTATGTGCAATAACCCAATAATGCAATATGTATTTATTCTTTCCAGTATTTAAATAATGTGCAATAACCCAATAGTGCAATAGTTATTATTCTTTCCATATGTATATAGCGTCACAGAACTTTTTTGCATCTTCTTTGCAACTTTTTGCACCATTTGTTTATTGTTTATTTACTTGTTGTGTTCTACATATATGTCTGCACTAAAGGAGCTGCTTTTAATCTCATTGTACATGTGTATAGTGACAATAAAAGGCATTCTATTCTATTCTGTTCTATTTTAACTGTGGGTGTCCGTCCAGCTGGACCTGCCTCTTCTTGCCTTTCTTGTATTTAACTAGAAGTGTCGTCATCTTGGGTAGTCTAATCTCAGACTATGTGTCTACAGAGATCGTCGTTAACTGAAAAGCACTTATTATTTTACTATATACAATATACAGGACTATGGTGTTGCCCAAAACCTTTATCCTGTTGCTGTCCTCTTTTACATAATATAATGTTTTTCTTTTTTTGGCAGCAACTATGGGGATGATATGATTGAGATATTAAATGGAATGAAGTCTTTTTACAAAATTGCATACAGGACTGAATGGTGTTTATTTGGAAACCAGTAAACAAAATGCCACAGTAGGCATGCCATGATATATGGAAAGAATGTTCCAGTTTCTTCATATTAAAAATGAACAAAGGAAATCAATGTTTACAGATGAGAACAATGTGGTGATGATACTCAAGGTAAATGTTTTTTAATTTAGTCATGGTTACACAAGAAATTATCAAACTTTTTCCTTTGTAGCTTCATCCAATAATAGAAATAAAACATATAGCGACAAACAGGTTAAAAGTTACACAAAAGTTCTAAAGCATTTACATCAATTGAAAAAAAGCACTTTGTTAACAGTTTCTAACAATTTAACTGTATATTTTTAACACAAACAGATAGATATTACATATGGAAAACACTAGACTCCTACAATTTTTTATTGTCTTTGATATTCTTACTAAAATGCGAAATGACACTAGGAAGAAGAGAATTTCTGTAGAGGTGTATGTGGGTCTTTAAAGTAACTATCCTATCTGATTTACTAAAGGAAAATTCTGCATGTAATGTTTTGGAATCAACTGAGATGATTTCCAGCTTTTTCAATATTGCCCTCTGCTGCACATTTACCCATCATCTTCATTAGTTCTTGCGTGTTTGGTAACTTTTGATTTGTCAGATCAGTAACCAGGCAATGAAGCTGAAAGTGATGACAGACTGGCTCACAATGCAATAGAACAGCAATTTAAGGTCCTTGTCCACTTTATATAGTCTGAGTTTATGAAGGAGAAATAAGCACTGACTGCATTTAGAAAAGATATTTTATAGGTTAAATATTTCAATTTCGATTTTATTCTAGGTGAGTTTCTAAGTATTTATATTCAGTCACTATTTCTACAATGAGTGGTGAACATGCAGATTTCTGCCTCTTAAGTTAAATATTATTTCTTTATTCTTTTTGACTTTCAGAAAAAGTGTATTAGTTCGCTTGGTTGAAGCAATGACTTTACTCCTTCACAGATATGTGTGTTATCACCATAGTGTCATTAACATACTTGATAACTGAACAATGTCATTGTTTAATCTCAGGTCACTAGTATAGAGTGTAAATAGTAACAAAGACAAAAAACAGATTTGAATGAATGGCCATTAAAAAGTGTCTTGTACATTTATTTGTGAACAATTTAAAAGGAAGCCCTGCATTCATAGTAGAATATGTGGATGGGCATTTATACATTTCAGTTTCTCAGTATGCAAGACTGGTTGCTATTGAATACTGAAGAAAAACCCAGAAATAGTAATCTGATGTAGGAACCAGGCTTATCAAGAAAATAGTAGCTATGATGTAAGATAACCAGAAGAGCAGTACCCAAACTGGTGGTTATCTTGAAAGGATGTTTTAATTAAAATATTTTTCACTAAGTGTTCAAAGCATGTCATTGGAATGGGAGGTTGGTCAGGGAGCCTTGGAAACTATGGGTCATGATTGACTGTTTCCACAGCTCAGGGACCAGTTAAAAGCAAATGAAAAACTGGAGTTGCTTGAAAATGGATCACAGGAGCCATCTCAGTGTGTCATTTGGCTCCACTGCCATGTTGGTTTTGACCTGCTGCAAAGATTTCTCCGTCCTGGATCTTTATAAAGCATGTCTCTCTCTTGTGCATTATACTGTAGATAATGAAATCATTTATTTCCAATCTTATAAAAAAGTTTTTTACTTCAATAGGAAAAAGCTTGTGATCTTTGACAATTGGAAAGGTCACATTTTTTTAGAACCAAATCCTGTGATTGTTGTCAGACCTTTCCAAATCTGCTTTGGGTTGTTATCTTTAAGCCACCACTTGATTTTTTCCCCCAGACATCATTTTTACTTTAATTTACTTGTTAATCCTTTGCTGTAAAACCTGCTTTTCTTCTACTTCATTTCTCCAAAAAGCATGTAGTTTTTCCAGATATGGTCAGTTGCACCCGGGACTGCTCTGTGATAGGGTATGTAGGCAACATAGATGTTTCTACAGCACTTGTGTGGTATGTTGTCCACTCTTTTATTAACATTTGCATACTGATGGAAGTGTGGAAGTGCTGATTCTAATTTACATTAATTGAAATCACTTGTCATAAGTTTGAATCTGCCAGGTGATTTGGTTTTCAGTTAATGAATAGTTCCAAAAATCATTTTAGGTGCAGCTCTCACATCAGCATGTTGCAATACATAAACTACTAGAACAAATATTTGATTAAACTCATAGGGCAGACAGTGTGGATTAAATCCAACAGCTAGGAGGTTTCATTTAATATTTGGAGTGCAAATGTGTCCTCTCACAGTGCTAGTATGACCACATTTTTTTAAAATATATATAGACCCCATATGCTTACCAGAAAATGAGTTCCTGTCTTGCCATTCACATACAAATCCTTCTATTTCAATACAGTGTATCTGCACCCAAATCAATATTCGTAAACCTGGTCTTAATAAAGCACATTAGACTACATAGCTTTTACGTTACTTATGGTCGAATTGCAGAAACACTCTCAGCTCATCCGGTTTGTTCCACAAAGACATTGGCAATGATGTACTTGAAATGCACCTCTTTGTCCTTGCTTCTGGAGTTTCAGACCTTTTAATTTATCTGGGATGGTAGCAGTACATGACACAATCCTGGTAGCTGGTCTCATTAATAGCAGTGCATCCAGGCTGTAGATGAACAGTGCCTGCCACCCACCTGCGGTTTGCATTGCAGGTGGAAAATAAGTGTCCCTATGACTTCCATAAGTGATAACAATCAAAATTTGGAAACTTTCATAAATATTGTTAAGTATATTATAAAAAAAATAAACTACACAAAGACAGACTGTCAGGTAACAGAAATGAAAGAATTCATTTTTAAAAATTCAAAAAGGCACAAAAAACAAAGAAATGCACTTAGAGGTCTGTTACAGTGCAGCAACCACTTTGTGCACAATAGCAAAGCGTCAGGTTTTTGAATCTACTGTATGGTTTGTAACCAAGGAGAAAAAAGTATAGGGTGGTTATTGACAGTATCATGGGTAACTCAAGGGCAAATGTAGGATAGCCAATCAGTCTGTTCTGCACATCTTTAGAATACAAATAATCAATCACCATCATCATGTGGAAGGCATGTACATTTTCCATTTTTTATTTAATTTTCATGGCTCATTTGAGCATCTAAGTATCTGTGGCTTTCATATTTTTTTTCTTGACTTTCATCCCCTAGAATGTGTCTTAAGTTATTTCTTTCTGTTTTTCCAGGATAATGTTCAAAAGCTTTTTTTATGTTTGTTTATGGTATCACCTTAACATCATTTCAGTATAGAAGAATAATAGTGTTTTTTGAGATACATGCAGTGTAAAAGAGTCTGGGCTAGTGTACCCATAAAATTCATAATGTAAATTCACCAAATCCTTATAGCTATTAAGATTATGATTCTACGGAGCGCCATAGGTGTCAAGAAAATAAAAAAAATCCATTTGAACGAATTGTTAATCCATTTGAATTATGTCATTCGTTCGAACAAATTATTTTAATTTTTTTTATTATTCCAGGATGTGCTGCCCATAAATTCTAACTGTTCTGTTCAAACCAATGTATACATTTGCACCAACCTATATATCCGAATGGATGTATCTCTCTCTCTCACTCTCTCTATATATGTATATATATACTGTATATATAATATATATATATATATATATATATATATATATATATATATATATATATATATATATATATATATATATGTGGAAAAGCCTGGAAAAAGGCTGCAAAAAGTTTATCCAAATGACTTAAACATAAAGATAGTTTTGCAATTTTCCCACCTTCCAAAACACCAAAAAGGCCACTCTATCTCAGCTCCTGTTTAGTAATTTAACTCCTAGCCTATGACCTTCTCTTTTTTTGTTCTTGGAGTTTTCTCTGGCCTTTTTTAATGACACATGGAATCTTTTCTTGTTTTTTGGTTCTACGTCTTGTCCAAAAAGTTGCCACACCAAACATTTTACCCCTGTGTTCCATTCAAGGTTTAGGAAGTCCTGGGACCATCTTAGAACAAGCTATCTCTGCAACCTTTCTCCAAGGAGAAGGTTTATTGTAATTAAGCAGACTTGAGAAACTTACAACAGTTGTCTTGATATATTTAATATTCCAACACAGTAATACATACCTTTAATCTTACTGACATTTTAATCAGATGGACAGTTGGCTAAATTTAATAATGCTCAACTTAATACTCAAAAGCTTAAAAAGATATTCAGATGAAGCAATGGGCGCTTATAATGAGGTCATATAACTGGTTACAGCTCTGCAAAAAAACACCAGATGAGCTCTCAAAGTAAGATTTGAAGAATGAAACTGCAATTGCAGAACTACAGTTCAGAAAAGATTAAGGGTATGCTATATAACATTGGTCACCTTTCCTATATATAGCAAGACAGAAAATTATCTTAAAGTAAATGGCCTTATAGGAACTGGGTTTTTTTTTTTAAAGATGACTATGCTAAGTCTAAAAATGGTAATTCCTGTAAAAGGATTTAAAAAGTATATTTAGGACACCATATAATCTTCAGTGTTCTAAAGCATAGTGCTTGATTTCAATGCTTAAAATCAGCTTTATTGTAAAGGTGGGAGTGTTAAGAGAAGGCAGCCTGTTTGACATACATCCTTTATCAGCAGTGGCGGCTTATTATATAATCTTTATAAAACTGAACAGGGGAACATTTGGATATATTGTTTCTGGCAGTGCCTGGTGTACACTCAATTAAACAGTTTTTGTAAAATATTATTCAGGAGTTCACATTCATACCCAAATGTCTACCATTTTGTACACCTGTCACTGAGTGGTCGTATAAACATTTGTTTTCCCCAGAAACACATCACTGACTCAAAAGGAAATCTTCCAGGAGAACAATTAACACCACATTTTTTATGAATATTTTTTTTCCAATATGCATGTGCGGATGGAATATTACCAAAAAAAGGACAAACAGGAATAGAATTGAACCATACTCAACAACAATGCTTGACAAAAGCAAACTGAATGAACTGAACACATCCCATCATGCCATTTGCCAGTACATCACAGTATTTGGTTGATATTAGTTTTCCAGTATTTAAATGAATTTGAAGGGAAATAAATATGCAGCTTGGACATGATAAAATATATGGTGAGCTTGTAAAGGTGATAATGCATATCAACATTTCTGCCTTTAGATATTTTCTCCATACCACATTCTGAGTGATTACTGAATCTCATTATTGGGTTCACTTTCTGGTCAGTGCTGCATATAGAATAGCAGATGCTACTGAAACTGATTGGATTGATTCCCTCATTAAGTTTTTGGCTAAGTTTAACAAACGCAAGCCCTCCCTGACATTTATCTGGTCTTGGGACAATCACTAAGTTCGGTTTGTTTGCCCCAGAGACATATGTGAGGGTTGTCCAGGATATGTATGAAGGGGTTATTAAAAGCAGTGTTGGGGGTAACAAACAAGATCATAGTTAGAGAAGATTTGCAGCAGGGATCTTTAAGTCCTTACCTCTTTGATCTGGTTATCAATGTGTTAAGTCATGGGAAAAAACACCAATCTCTCCAGTACATGCTTTTTGCTGATGACATTCACCTTCAGTCTCTCCAGGTCCTACTGTAGTCAGTTCGTGGCCGCAGTCAGCAGCACCAATTCAGCCACAGGGCGAGTGGGTAAAAGTAAGATGGGGGTCTAAGAAGCCAAAATGTAGTCCTTCGGCACCAAGGTCACCAATTCAGACCCAGAACAGATTCTCAGCACTCCGCAGCGTGCCTGTGGAAACTGAAAATAAGAAAGTGCTCATAATTGGCGATTACATTGTGTGGAATGTTAGAATTCCAAACTATGTTAAATTAGCAGTTAATGTTAAACTGCCTTGCAGGGGCCAAGATTTCTGACGTAGAGGCCGCATTGCAGCGTGTCGCAGATGATGCATGTCGGCACTAATGATATTTATTTACAGCAATCTGAGGTATTAAAGAGGAACTTCATCTCTCTATGATCCAAAGCTAAAAGAAAATGAACAATTGGGATGATTTTTGGGAAAGGCCTAGATTTTTCAAAAGAGATGATCTTCATCCTAACTGGAGGGGATCTTATGTATTATCCCAAAATATGGCAGCAAAACTGCCTGGCTGACTGATTAGATTCACCATTAATTTTACTGAATCAGCCCGCAATTTAAGAGTTATCTTTGATGCTAGCATTTTTAAGGTGCATATTACAAAGTTACCAAATCATGTTTCTTCCACCTTAAAAATGTTGGAAATTAAGGTGCTTTCTAAATAAACAGGATTCTGAGAAATTAATTCATGCATTTATTTCTAGTAGGATTGACTACTGCAATGTGGTGTTCACTGGATGTTCAAACTGTTCTTTATACAGCCTCCAGTTAATCCAAAATGCTGCTGCAAGAATTTTTACAAGAACAAGAAAATACGAACAAATAATTCCAGTTCTTAAATCCTTACACTGGCTCCCGGTTTAGTTTAGGGCAGATTTCAAAGCATTAAATGGCCAAGGTCCGGCTTACTTGTCTGAACTTATCATGACTTACAAACCAGAGCGTACAGTAAGATCTCAAGACCAACCTGTATGGAGAAGGTTGATATAGCACACCCAACCCCACATTGAAGTGGGGAAAGATGATGAACAAAAAGAAGTTAGTTAATGCTTCATTGTACAATTGCAAAGTTCACAGATTTCAGTGATCTCCCAGGAAATTAAAATAACTAATGGTAATCTTGTCAAACATTCCTCAAAATTTAAAAAATGGTCATTTATTTTTTATATTTTTAAACTATTATTTAAGATTTAACAATTATTATACCTCAGTCTGTACCTTTTAAAACTTTATATCTATTTTAATGTATACTTTCTAATTTCATTGCACAGTACAGGGCTGCTCACTAAGCTACATTTCACTACACATGGTACCCTTGAGTGTGCACATGTGACAAATATCTAGAATTTTATAATAAACCAGAGTAATGATATCACCAGCACTGATTTCATTCCACGGAACCTTTTTAGATGTCTTAATTTCATACTCTAGATATTTGGTACCTATTAATAAAACAATATGTTAAGCGCAAAAACATTGTATTAGTTTATATGAAACAACCTGTGATTTTAAACAAACAAATTGTTTCATTAAAAAACAATTAACACCCGTTTAACATTGCTGTCAAGATTAACCAAAATTGTAGCTATGGAAAACATGAAATAAGTCAAACGGGTCATCTTAGTCTCTTCAGAGAAAAAGCTGCTTTATGCAGCAAGCATGCCAGATTATTATGAGGTGGTACAGTTAATGATTCCTACAAATATTATAGCTGTCTAAAGGTGCAACATTACACAGCAGTTTCAAAGCCTTGTTGTGAAATGAATGCTTAATGATAGCAACACAATTTTTTCAATACTGCCTTTCTTTAAAAAGAGCTATAATGATATTATCATGTTATCAAATGCATTTTCTGCTAAACCTAAAACCATTTTTGTAAATGTAAAAACATGACTACTGTGGTTGTGAATCTTCTGAATATACTGTATATAAAATATATGGATTTCTTAAAAGTCAGACTTTTGGTTTAATTTAAAATAGTGTTCTAAAATGATTAAATACAAACAGACCATGTTATTACACTTTAAAATACTAAGGGACATTAACAGAGAATGTGTTTGTGATTAAAATACTGTACATTGCAAAAATGTTTCATGCATATCATGCAATTTCAAATGATACTTTTGAATGCTGGATGGAGTTTATCCCAAGATAAAATTTGTACCCAATTTTAATTTTTTTTTAATGAAATTTTAGTATCATTTAAATATCAAATGCAAAAATATATCAAACAACACAATATTTGAGAAGATATAAAACATGCAATCCACCCATCAACACTTCCACCGAACAGCCTTTGCCGTATCATACAGGACCAATCTGGAACCACCATCTGAGCTAACCTGCACATCTTTAGGAATATGGGAGGAAAACAAGAGTGCCCTGCACAAACAATCCAAACAGACAGTGACAGAACATATAAACGTCACAAAGACAATGACTCTTTGGCACATTTGAACCTAGGATACTCAGTCTTTGAGGTGACAGCATTTACCCTGTCAGTGTGTCACCCTCTTTTTATTGTGCATAAATAATCTTCCATTTATTGTAAATATTAATTTGTTTTATTTGAAACTACAAGCAAATCACATAGACTATCATATAACTGCATTTAGGACAGATTAAATCTGAATGCAATGGTTCATCAAAAATATTCATTTTTCTAACAGTTTCACCTGTGCAGAAGTTGTGCAGAAATGTTTTTAAAAAGGTTAGCAATATGGGTCTTTCCCTTCATCTAATACACAGACACTGTGCACTAAACACATTTGTTTCAATACAACACACATAAAGAAAATAACTAACAAAATAATACTGTAGCAAAACAGAACAAAATGATAAACCACATCTCTCCTTGTGTGGGGTGGTTGTGCTGATTCATTTATCAGCTTGAACCATGGAAAAGGCTTAGAGGGGATTACTGCAATAAAGAAAAGGGGGAGATGTGCGGTATAATAGTGAGAGAAAAATCAAGAAGGTAGAGGAGAGTAAAGGAAGAGTGATGGGAAATTACACCACTGTTAAACTGCAGATCAAGCTGATTTTCTTTTTTATTTGAATGCCTTAGGACAGCTTGGTAAACCACAATAGCAAATTATTGTATAATACAGCATAAAGTGACACAAAAGGGATTGGTTGTTGTGGATAAGTTTGTCTCAAACAATTTTCTGTCTCACCAACACAAATGAACATGCAGTTCAACACAGACTGTTTAGGGTTCATATCAGAGTGGCTGTCATTATAACCATGTTCAAGGAAAATGGCTCTTTGTCTGTGGGCCTCATTATATGTTGTGCTCCGGATAAATAGATAGATTGGTCGACAGATAGTTTATTTGTCCCAAGGGGAAAATATAGCTTTTAGAGAAATCTGAGAAATATATAAATATAATAACAATCCAGAACAACACAACCGCCACCAAATACAAACAAGAATTAGGTCAACAGAACAAAAACTTTTAACTTGGCTAAAGGTAATAGAACAGTCGCGGGGTGTATTTACATGCAGACACATAACAGGGATAAGGTGAAAGCAGAAAACCAGTTTCTTAAAAATCTGTGTTTACTGTACATGAGGAATCTGCTGAAGTTCTGTTTTGTCAAAATGCTCCAACATCAATAAAGTGGACAGAAAAGAGTTGAACATCATCATTGACCACCTTGAATTTGAACAAAATAGGTATGACACCTGTGATAATTTTCTTGTGTTTTATAAATACATTTAGTCTCATGTGCTATGAAATAAATTTTTATAACACCAACTTGAGCCCTTAATGAGTTGTGGTAAGAAGACTGGCCACTGTGTAACCTGATCACTATTTCAACATATTTATAACAATAGCTGATTAAAAACTAAACCAACACTTTATTAAGAATTTTCTGTAATTGGATTGCATGCAGCACATTCGTTTCTGCTTGGCTGTGTGATTGAGTCGTACAATTGACCTGGTACTTGGGTTTGTTGCCTTACCCCAAATGCTGTTGTGATAATAATAATGTAGGTATTTTTACTTCAATGAAATAAGTAATGCGATAGGTTACTCCTTACTTTAAAAAGTAATTGAACTATGTAACGTAGGTTACTTTTAGCACATTACTGCTTGAAAGAGTTAACATAAATTAGTTAACATAAATGTATTGATTTCTGAAATACTGATTATTTCAACCATGAGAAGGAATAATATGATTTCCCAGGCATTTGCCTCAGAAAATTGGTATTTGTGGATGATTCTACTCAAGGCTGCTAAAAACATGTGTGTATTAAATTGAATAGAGTGCGTAGTGGACATGAGCTACCTACAAAGTATTTACTTGTAATCCAGTTAAAGGTTTACATGGCCAAATAACCTGGTTATTTGTGGAGAAATCTACCTCTGTGAACCAGGTTTATCAGAGATCAATTTCTCAGTTTCCCTAACCAGAACAAGGGTTTAAATGGTATTTTAGAAACCAGGTTTCTATGAATAAGTACAGTTATTAAGGCATATGTAAGCGCGCTCAAAGTGAGGTATTATAAAAGCGCATTGCTATTGTTAGAGGGGGACATTTTTTGTACACTGGGTGGTTCCATTAGGCACCCATTGTTGGGACTGGGGGGTGAGAAGTTAAAAGACAAATTTCCTGGGTAATCCTGTTACTGGTGTTGTGATGGCTGTCTGCAGGATTTAGGTATTTGCTGTACTGCAAAGGAGTCACCGCTTTGAAGTTTTTGGCTGGTTGGGATTACAAACGATACCAAGATGTGATAACAGAACTGCTCCTTTCTTGGAGGATGTCTGTATTTACCTGACTTGGAAATTAACATGTTTGACAATATTGGTTTCTAATCAGCAGATCTGTACTCATTAATGGTTGGTAACAATACATTTTGTTAACTTGTGTTTTCATTAATTGTTAAACCCAGGAAATTTGTTTAAACTGATTGTCCAGGACTGACAACGGCAGGGACTGAAGGAGATTTAAACTCCTGTGCAGGAGAAGGCAGAGGAGGGACGGTCTACTGAGAATGCTGCCGAGACACTCGGACAGAGCACAGAGGCTCGTAGGCAGATTAGGGTACCTGGCCGGCACTCCATGAGGCAAAAGGATGGCAACACTTACTTCCATGGAGAAAGAGACAGCTCCACAAGGAGACGCCAGTTGTGGGTCCAGTGAGATAGGGAAGCCACATGAAAGGACAAAGCAAAGCTGGCAGATGAGAAATGAGGCATGCCTAGGTCACAGCAACACAAGGAGCCCAGAATGGAAAAGAAGGAATGACGAAAAGATGCTAACAGGCATTCAACGATTTGAGAAACTTCTGTTGGGAAACGAGTGTCCAGTGCACAGAGTGCATCCGTGTACAGATGAATGATTAAGTGTTGGGGTAACACAGTGCGCAAACTGGACTCTGCACCACTAAAGGTTGTATCCTCCAATTCTTGTTTTTAACAGACTTTCAGAGTGTGGACTGTGTACTTTCCTTTTTAAAAAAAAAGGAATTTCGTACCTGATATTGTTAAGATTTTTTTTGTCATGTTCGTTTATTTTTTTAATTTACTTTATTGTCTTGTGTAATAGAAGTTACTGTTGCTTTTCCTGAAATTACTGTTGTGTCTTTCATTGTGTGTGTACTCACCGGCCAATTTAAAGAACCCTGTGTGCTATTTTCTGTAAATCTCAAGAGTTCCCAGTCTCTTAATAAAAATGGGTGGCAGTCGGATATTTTAATGGTGTCTAAGTTAGATTTCCTGTGAGTGTGATCAGACACCTGTCACACTATGTTTGCTGGATTAAGACTGTACAGAACCACTGGGCATCAGCAACTCTTGAGCCCCCATGAACAAACTCATGCTTACAAGGAGCAAAATCAAATCTAATAGAGCATACATCAAAAAATATAATAAACCAATATTAAACTTCCAAGACAGACACCTGCAACCTTTATCCATTTTCTTGAGTTCAAAATGAAGGTTCATAAGAATGAATTACTATTAGATTCTGTACAATCTGTCGTAAATGTTAACATTCTGTCATTGGCAATGCGTTTCACTATGCATGCCAGTGTGGAAAAAGGGACACCTTCTCAAAGCAGTGGACTCAGTCCATGTAGTGGATTCTTAGCAAGCAAGCGACTATATGATGAAAGGAAGAGAGTGGACAAAAGAGACAGAGAGAATGTGGCGAACCAAGAGTAACCAAGAGATATTCTCTTAGAAATCTGAAACGCAGCAGTCTTAGCTGACACCAAGATACCTGATCCTCATTTCAATTTGCCAAACATGCTCCAGTTTAGTTTTGTTAGATATTATCGTTTGTAAATAAAGTAAGTACATTCTGTGCCAAGTTTTCTTAGCACAAAACAAGAAGTTTGGAACATTACACAGATGATAGTAGGCTGTGATTCATGGCATCATTATATAAAGCTATTCTGCAGTGTTGCAAATATAATATAATGGCAATGTCTTGTTTATAAAGGCTTTGTAATTTGTAAGTACTACTTTTAGTAGTAGTATCAGTAATAGCCTAAATAAAATGGCTAGCTGGGGGCATGTTTTTCACTGGCTTTTGCAAAACTGTCTTAATGCTTCTTATGAGTGGTACTGAGATTTTTTTTTAATGTTCTTTATTTTTTGACTACATTTAGAACTATCTTTTTTGTGTTGATTTCTGCTTTCTGTTTCAGTCACCTGAAATACACTTAAGCCACATGCAATCCAAAAAGATACTCAAAAATGAATGGATGGACAGATAAACAGACAAAATATTATTATAAAAATAAATGTTTCTGTCTTGTGTCCATTTATTTATAAACCTATGCATTCTTCCAACAAATTGTCTAAAAGTATAACTCTCTATTATATAAATATGAATATGCAGCAGTTTCAGAGCACCTTTGAATGATTTGTCATCATCTCTATAACATTACCAATCACAAGGTTTGAGTTCTGTGTTCTCCAGTAGAAAATGCTTCAGAATCTTCAACACATCTAGTTACCAGAAACTATGATTACTGCAATATGCTATTTCACTTAACCTTAAGGGCTACCAGATGGAATAAAATCATTTTTCTTATAATAAAATGACTTTTGCGAAGGACAAATTAAAGCTTCTCGTGGAGCAGTAATCATTCATTAACTAACTCTGATCGGGAACTATTGGAGTAAATTCCTGGGGAATCCAATTTTCAAAAACACAGGCATGAATTTTATTTGTAATACAGTAATCCCTCCTCCATCGCGGGGGTTGCGTTCCAGAGCCACCCGCGAAATAAGAAAATCCGCGAAGTAGAAACCATATGTTTATATAGTTATTTTTATATTGTCATGCTTGGGTCACAGATTTGCGCAGAAACACAGGAGGTTGTAGAGAGACAGGAACGTTATACAAACACTACAAACAAACATTTGTCTCTTTTTCAAAAGTTTAAACTGTGCTCCATGACAAGACAGAGATGACAGTTCCGTCTCACAATTAAAAGAATGCAAACATATCTTCCTCTTCAAAGGAGTGCGTGTCAGGAGCACAGGCTGTCACAGAGATAGAGAGAAAAGCAAACAAATCAATAGGGCTGCTTTTAAGTATGCGAAGCACCGCGGCACAAAGCTGTTGAAGGCGGCAGCTCACACCCCCTCCGTCAGGAGCAGACAAAGAGAGAGAGAGAGAGACAGAGTTTGTTTTTCAATCAAAAATCAATACGTGCCCTTCAAGCTTTTAAGTATGCGAAGCACCGTGCTGCATGTCGTTTCAGGAAGCAGCTGCACAAAAGATAGCAACGTGAAGATAATCTTTCAGCATTTTTAGACGAGCGTCCGTATCGTCTAGGTGTGCGAACAGCCCCCCTGCTCACACCCCCTACGTCAGGATCAGAGAAAGTCAGTGCAAGAGAGACAGAGAAAAGTAAGCTGGGTAGCTTCTCAGCCATCTGCCAATAGCGTCCCTTGTATGAAATCAACTGGGCAAACCAATTGAGGAAGCAAGTACCAGAAATTAAAAGACCCATTGTCCACAGAAACCCACGAAGCAGTGAAAAATCCGCGATATATATTTAAATATGCTTACATATAAAATCCGCGATGGAGTGAAGCCGCGAAAGGCGAAGCGCGATATAGCAAGGGATTACTGTATATATACTTTTATTGTAATAAAATGTGTATTATGTTTTCTCAACATAATGCACTGATTCTAAGAGTTAAACAGCTGTGGTGAGAAAATTATTCACAAAACATCACACCAAAAACATGACATCAAGGTTCTTTTTAAAAAATTCTGTTCTATTCTGCACTACAGACAGACCATAGACATTAAATATGCAACAGACTTTCATCACATTATTCATGTAATACATGTAGATATAAACAGAATGTTTCAGGGAGAATAATTATTATTATTTAATGTTATCTTCAATATAAGATAGAAAAATAACATCAAGCTATTTTATGTGCAATTGGGAATGAGTTATATTTGTTAAAAATTAATTACCGGTGACTGTGGCCATTCTCATTAAATTTCCAGGAAGTTTCATTTCAGTTTTTATTGTTCTGTTGGAACTCCAGACATTCAATGTGAATGCATAGCACACAACTAATAAATTTCACTCAGCTTATATTGCTCTGAAATCAGAAAGTAGCTTTTCTTTAACAGCAACTAAAAATACTCATGATTCTCATCTAATAATGCTAGAAAAGGAAAAATGAATGGTGTTGCTTGTCTTTTCATGTTGATAAAAGTAATAATCTTCATTTATAAAATGCATTAATGTTGTGAAACTAGTTTCTTATACTATGTCTGTGTTTAATTTAAAGAATATTCAAAGATATGAAGTTAATTTAATGAGCTACTATTTATTTTATTGTCTTCTCTGTAGTTACTTTTTTATATATTGCTGTACGATTTTATAAACATTACTGAAACATTTAATGCACTAGCAGGCTGTCAAGGTAGTTTTCAATATAAACCACGTGCAAAACTACATGTCCTTTTAACAGAATGTGTGTGGATATATCTATTTGATTTGTACATAAAGCTACTTTACATATATTGTAGAATGCCAGTCACACTTGGTGGATTTAACCAGATGTCAGAACTGTTTTTTAGAAATGGAAGAGAATTAGAATGGGAGAGAAATGGGACAGAAATTCCACACTTTGTGATTTTGGCCAATCAGAAGATTGATTAGGATTAGTTATGAAATAAAGGCACTGTTAAGGTTCAGGTGACCACGTTCATATTTACTATAGCAACCAAGGTAGAAAATGTTTAAGTTGGTACTATTTGCATATTAGAACGTTTCTTATATAGCACAGAAATTGTGACAGACAAATTTGAGCATAATTTATGCTAAAGAAAAACACCACTCATGTTTTTGTCAGTACATACAATGTTCACTCAAAAAGGGAGAAATGTAAATCTGATTGTGCTATGAATTACTGGAACACAGTGACATCTGAGTCAAGTGGAAATATGCAGTCCTTTAGGTGCATAGTGGTTGTAAATCTTTTTCTGTTTGATAACTATCCCAGACAAACAAAATGGAATATCCCTACGTGTGTTTTATGATTTGTATGATTTGAGTGTTGTGGGTGTGCCTTTCATTTGTTACTAAGATGTTCTGTACCAATCAGGCTCTACTGTATACAGTAATGATGAGAGAAATGATGGAATAATTTAAATTAAATATATTTTTTCTCTTTAAGAATTTATAAATAAGAAGACTCTATTTACAAATAAATGTATGTGTCAAAGACTTTTAATATGTTTAACTAATTTGGAACGTTATATACTACAAAATTGCATAGAGATGTTTCCAAGATATACCATTTATCTATGTGCTGATTGGTATTATTTCAAATATATTTAGATATGTTATATACTGTAAATGAACCTAACTGATAAAAGCAACTTTTCTCTCAAGACTAACCAGTCTTGCCATAGAGGACTCAGCTGTTCACGTGCCATGACTCCACTGGCCAGGTATAATAAAAGGACATCCTTTGTCATGATGACCCAGGACTATTCTTTATTTATACAGTATTTTTGCTGACACCATTCTTAATTAAACATTTCATTTAATTAGAAAGCTTGCCACAAACCACAGTCTGCAAGTCTGTAAAATTAAAATGGGATCTACTTACTTTTTTAAATGAGCGTAAACTCAACTCTGGTGTTTGGATTTGAAAAGTTTCCTAACCCTGTAAAACTTGGTATTAGTTTACCACAAATCCATGATGTTACCTGAATGTCACCACCACAGACATTATGAACTCCACAGACAGTCATCAAGGAGAGAGAGAAGCTGCTTTATAACACTGACTTTGATACAGTTGGTTTTTTTTTTACATTTTTTGTTGGCTGAGCACCATAGTACAGTCATAAGGTTAAACTTCCAGAAGCTTTATTTCATAACTATAGCTTCTCACTATTCATTTGGTTTTCAAGGTGCTTCATTTTTAATAAGATGTGTAGACACCAGAGGGCACTGTTGCTCCTCAAACCCAACACAACACACACAGGCAGAAGTTAAAAGCACAATGACCTTATTGATTATGAGGCAAACTCTTCACAAGTTTTTCCCACCACCTCAGCCACAAGTAAATACTTGGCACAGCGCACAGCTATTCTTCTCTTTCTCATCTGCTCTTTCCAGCAAACATTGTCTACCTTCCACCCGACTCTGGCTCGTCCCTGTGAGGTCGGTCAAGTCCTCTTATATTGGCCAACCTGAAAGTGCTCTGCAAGCACTTCTGGGTTAGGCAGAGACTTCATGTTATATGGCTCCTCCACTTTCATAGCACACCCTGGCGGTGCCCACGGCACCCAACAGGGCTGATATATAGAACTCCAAGTCCCATGGTGCCCTGTGGGAATCCAGGGCACCACTGCAATCCACAGAAGCTGCCATTTAGCATTCTGGGGGAGGCAGTGCCCTAAAGAAGCTGCCTTTCCCCATCCTTCCATCTCTGAGGCGTTCCAGCCAGGTTGGGCTTCAAGCCATCTCTTACAGATGACACATCCTAAAATGATGTTTTCACAAATGTGTAAGTTTCAGAAGAAATGAAAATAACCTAAGAATGTGTCCTATGCTGACTATTGAGGATTACTTTTCAGAGAATAAAAGGCTGTGACCTCAGATATCATCCCAAACTCTGCTTATCTGGCTTTACAATTTGTTCTCACTGTCTTTTTAGAACTAATCATTGAAAACAATGATAATCTGTCTTTTTTATGTGTACTGTGTGAAATCTTCAAAATCTATTAAACTCTGTGAACTCCATATCAGGACTAGTGATACCCTTCTAATTCTCTGTTCTTAACTTATAAGGCACGATTTAATTGTACTTCTATTTTCCACAAAAAGAACTTATCCTTTGAACCTGATATTTTAGCATCATATGATGATCTCTTACATACAAATAGTTCCAGGGCTAGTCGTGTTGCATTTCGACATTTCCATAAAAGCATAAATGAAAGAGGACTTTGTGTTTGCAGTATATATTCAAAACATTTTCAGTTCTTTGACCAATTCTCTGGATACTTTTGCATATATATAAATACAGATTCACTTCATTTTAATGAATGTTGTATAAAAAAAAGTATTAGTGAAAATCACCCTTACCATTTTCTGAACCTAATTCCCATAAAGGTTTAAGAAAAGCAGGATCTTATCCCCAAAGCATCCTGTGCAAGGTAGCAACAAACCCTGGATGCAATGTTATTAGCAGTCAATAGTAAAGTGCTCTCACACACATGTTCACAATCTCTTACACTGGGCATAATGTGGTAAAACCCATCAGGGGTATGTGGCAGTGCATGAGATTTTTTTAAAACTGGGCACTGGGTGGGTGTAGGTACACACAGTAATGTTGATAAGTGGCCCTAGGGTGTTGATGGGTGGCCCTAGGGTGTTTACGTCCAGACGAGTACATTTCAGCCAATTTACTCATTAGCACTCCTGGGTGTCTATGACACCCCAGGTAAGGAATTTATTATACAATTCCCAACTTGGGGTGTCAGTAGACGAGACCAAGCAATCAGGGGATAGAGTAAGAGAGACTCAGACTGAAAAAATACTATTCAAAAACAGGATTCTGTTTTATTCCAGCAATGTTCAAACTACATGTCTTACAAAAATATTTACGTGCAAAGACACTTCCAAAACAAAATGAGTGCAGGTGCTACTTATAATATTTACAGTTACTTCCAAAACAAAACAAAAGAGAAAAACAACAAAAAAAAAACTCTTCTTCCTCCTTCGTCCAGCTACAAGACAGTTCATGAAGGACAGACCGAAGAAGTAATGAAATAAAAAAATGAAAAACTAAGCATCTACTACATGCACAAAGGTCGGTACGTATCTCTACTACTAAACTAAGCAAATCAGTACCACAGATCTACTCTTAAGCCCAAAGACCTGGTGAAATGATGACCTCTGCCATTCAGACCATGGTTTTATACTGTGAGTCCTTTTGTCCATCCAATCCTCATTTACGTTACCCGCGATCTTCCAATAAACCGTCATGTCGGGACGTGCACCGTTCGTCAACACCTGCTCAGGTGCAGTCCACCCTATTTAAAACATTCCTGCTTAGTCCATCCTTGGTACATAACTATTCATGGTCCAGTTTCACAAGGGAGTATGCCGGCTACGGGAAATCCAGTCATCACACATAAGTATAACGTATTAGAGAGGCTGTATGTGCAAACTTGTATATAGTTACAGTTATCACATATCAAAACAGACACGGCAGTCCAAATTCTGTGCAGAGACATGAAACCTTTGACTAAAGAGCAGGTCCTACTCTGATAAGCAAATATGGATTAAACTTATTAAGTCTTAATTAATGAAGGCTATGTGGGTAACAAATTCATAATTTTAAAATGTTCATAAACTAATCCTGCAAAATTATATTAGTTAAAAAGTTAACTGCATGGGAAGAAGGGAGAACTCCTTCAACCTAAGGGTAATGGGAGAAAAAAATGTCCAGTGATCCAATGCATGTAGTTTATGTTAATACCCTGAACCTCTCTAAAAACATGTAAATTAGCTATGGGTTAATGTAATTATTAAGGAAATAAGCAAAATTATTGGACTGAATGGTCTCTAGAGTCATCTATAAAAAATTTTTTTTTTTATCTGGAAGGTAACTAACTTTTCAACATTTACAATGTTTTTAGTTTTTGCTTTTTCACTAGTGGATGGTAACATTGTGCCTTTTCCATTTAGCTTCAGCTTTTCAATTTTCTTCCTGCTCCTTTAAATTTTTATCCAGTCTCTAATTGGATTATTAAAAGGTGCCTTAAAATAATGTTATGTACATCCCACCTTTAAAACCCCCATAATATTATATTCTTACTAGGCATGAGATGATACACTAAATTCACATAGAATACGTATTGCTATACAGGCTTTGCAATATAGTGCTTTCCCTGAACATCAGACAAGGTTATTTTGGAAAAATGTGAAATGATAAAGAAAGAACAATAGCTTTAAAACAATAGAAAATAAAATCCAGCCTTTTAAAAACAATACAAAAGTACAGTTATGAAGTTGAATGAAAAATGAAACTCGGCTGTATCGCTCCTCCTGCAAGCTTCCCTAAATACCTGTTCAGTTTTAAACTCTGTCCTACAAGATTCCCTTTTTAACTAAATAAGTGTGGTGTGAACCTAAGAGACTTTTAACAGACATTGTAACTTAAGCTTAAAAAAAAATTCAGAAATTAACTAAAATTACATAATCAGTACCTATACAATGGGATATGAATGGGCAATGACCCATCATAAACATTAGGAGGAGGGGGGCAAAAATATACAGACTACAGCATAGATAGTAATCCAGCAGCAACAACTATAATAGTAATAATCCTTAAACTGGAGCAGCATAGGGGACACTGATGTAAAATTAAATATTCCACATGACAAAAGGACTGGAACTATAGACTTGGAAAGCATTGCTAACTGTCAGTTTAATTCAAAGTATAAGCATCTCTCAAATGGGCTTCCATTAAAACTAACATCCTGATTCAGCAGTGGTGATTCCACGGAAAGCATCTTTGTGGCACTTGCCATATTGAACTGACCAATTCGCAGACATCCTGCACTGTAAACAATTTGAAGTGAACAGATAGCTGATATTCATGATTATTTATTAGATCATGACTGTCTGATGAACTAATGTTTAATAAATTTGCATATTTACGATATAAATTGGCCATATTGGATTAAAATCATTTGCAAAATGAATTTGAACTGTCAAACAAAAAACGTACATGAGCCAAAAAACTGACTATTAACTGCAATCTGAATGTAACCTCAGTAGCCGGTAGTAACATACAGAGTCAAATGTAGTATTGAATTTTTCATCTCATTTTTAACATTGTGACTTTTCTGTAGCATCTCTGCAGGACTACCACTCCCCTAAAACAGACAGCGCCTATAGCAATATGTAAAATCAGGAAATTGATCTCCAATATCATGCACTGACATGGGACTTTAAAATGCACATCCGCCATTTTAATTCTTGGACACTCACAGTGTGTTGTAAACTGTGCTATGTGAAATTAGAAACTTTTAAAATGAAAATATTATAATTTTTAAAGACAGTCTATAAATAAGGCAGTGGATGTATATATAATTCTTAAAGGTTCACACTTATTTTTTATATTACAATTTAGTATTCTATAATTTTAAAGGAATAATACGTGCTGAGCCTGACTAGTATATAAGCTAAGAAAGGCCTGGGTAGAGCCAGTGGAAAAGCCACAAGCAACAGCACGTAGAATACTGGCCCCAAGGTCACTATTGTAACACTGAAAATATGTCTCTTTGCACTCTAGATCTCCTACTAATATTTGTGAAGAATTACACAAATCTACAGACTTATTATTGGATAAAACCAGTATCTTTCCATGTTTATATGCGGCGTTTACTAATCAGACATTTTCAGCCAGATGGACATAATGAATTTGTTTACTGGGATAAACTGGATATTTTTATTTTTATTCAGAGTAACTCTTGATGACAGCTTTCTAAATTTATTTCACATAATGTTGTTTCCACATGATAACAACCAATTTTAGAATCTGTTGTTCAAAGTAATATACCACATGGTGTTATACTCTCTTAGGCGCAACAGCCCATCTCAATAAGAATGAAAAAGCTCAAACCAGATAGTTGTCACAGGTAATTTCACATGGCTGTTTAGCACCCTTGAGTGGAGCAGTGACATTTGAAAAAATCATTCTGGTAGTGTACTAAATAGTCAATTTGTAGCTTGGTAAAGTCTCCATAATGAAAAGACATCAGGTTTTGTTTTTCTTTTAGTGTACTTTTAGATACACTTTTCGTTGATTCATTCATTTTCTCAGTTTTCTCATATCCTATTTGCAGGATGAGATGGGTTCTTGGAGCTTATCCCTGTAGCAAAAGGAGCAAGCCAGGAATCAACTCTAGATTCAATGAAGACCATAACAGGGCATAATCACACTCACGCTCACACTTAATTCTTATATGACCACTTTTGTATATTAATCAGCCTTATTTGGGGGGATGTGGAAGGAAACCAGATTACTTGCAGAAAACCTACACAGACAAACAGAGAAGGCTCAAATTGTAACTTAATTTAAATACTTTTAAAATGGTTTCAAATGGCTCATCCCGGCTAGGACACCCCAAGATGGAAGGATAGGGGAAGGCAGCTTTTCCAGGACACTGCCTCCCCCAAAACACTAGATAGCAGCTCCTCTGGACTGTAACAGTGCTCCAGATTTCCACAGGGCATCCTGGGACTGTGGAGTGTGGCTTCTCACCCCTGTTGGGTACCGTGGGTACCGCCAGGAGGAGCTGTGAGAGGACTGGAGGAGTCATGCCTCATCCATAACCTGAAGTACTCCAAAGTCACGAGGACAGGAGCCCTGAAGTACTTCCGAGCGGAAGAAAAAGCCAATTCTCCATCTGACCTGGAAGTGCTAGCAAGTCATGTGGTTGGAAGGACAGAAGCACTTCTGGGTCAAGGTTTATATAAAGGACTGTTGGAGACCCAGCAAGCGAGCCGGAGTTGGGAGGTAGAGGACAGAGCTTGCTGGGATGTGTAGAGGAGAGAATTGTGATTACTAGTGTATTTATTTACCTGTCTGTGGTGGGTTGGCACCCTGCCCGGGATTAGTTCCTGCCTTGTGCCCCGTGTTAGCTGGGATTGGCTCCAGCAGACCCCCATGACCCTGTGTTCAGATTCAGCGGGTTGGAAAATGGATGTATGGATTATTTACCTGTTTATTGGTGGCGGTAGTGCTTGAGAAGCACTGTACAAAAAGAAGAAATAAAAATCACTTCTTGGTGCTTTTAAAACGTGTTGTCATGTCTGTGTGTCAAGTTAAGCGCTGGAGTAGCGCCATCTAGTGTTACAATGCAAAGTGATTTTCTGCACCTTTAACAGATCAAAAAATGTACACCGAAATATAGAATAAACTATTCAAGAATATTAAAAATTATGTTTGTGTATACAGTTATCATTGTGTAATCACCTAGCATGGCCAGGAACCAAACAGGATACTACTTTTAGGAAGACTGAAATGACAAATCACAATACAGCAAAGTAGCTGACAGCCCAAAGGTGAAAAAATTGCAATCCTGAATGTGAGGTAAAGCAAAATTACAGGAATATGATAGGAAAGCAGGAGTTTATCCTCTCAACTTGAAAACATACTAATATCTTATCAATGATAATTAAAAATCTAATTAATCAAACAAGGGAAAGAGCCAGTATAGTCAAAAACGGGGAAAAGAGGGCTAAAGCTGAAAAAGGACAACGACAGTTCAAAATATGAGCCCAAAATGATACCAGAAAGTAAAAGGAATTCAAAACCATGTAAGACTACACTTTTGCCCAAAATTCCACAAGACAAAAAAGTATTTTATAGGCGGAGTGGTAGCTCTGAGGCTAGGCATCTGCACTGGCAAGCGGAAGGTTGCCAGTTCGAATCCCGTAATTGCCAAAAGAGACTCTGCTCTGTTGGGCACTTGAGCAAGGTCCTTAACCTGCAATTGCTGAGCGCTTTGAGTAGTGAGAAAAGCGCTATATAAATGCAAAGAATTATTATTATTATGTTAGGTTGCAAATAGATTAATTAGCCTGGCAAAAGGGAAGACAGAGGAGCAGTGGTGGCCCAGAAGGAAGGAGATTACAAATTTGGGGTGGAGTCTGAGACAAAAACACCTGAGGCAGCTAATGATGGCCTGCAATAGGAACTGTGTAGGAAATATAATGGATTTGCCAGGCATAAATAGATAAGGCTTAATTGCTTGTCAGTTGTTCTTATCCGTGTACTACCCTATTAAACCCTCATTATAAGTAAGTAACATACTTGAGGTTTTTGTTCAGTTAATTAACTTGAAGTTTGCTTTTAGAGCATGCATCAGCTTTATGCATCATAAAATGGTAGACATCAGCCTTTGCTTTTTACATTATAGTAATACAGAAATCAAAATACCTTACATATTCTGTTGAATATGGTTTGATTTTAGCAGGAGTTAATTAACATAATAACTAATTTTAATTTATTATTTTTTAATTTGCATTTTTTTAATAATTAATATATATTAAAAGTGTCTTGCATTGAGCACTCCTGGCATTCCCTTTTCACAAACTTCACACTTTTTCCAATTTATTTATTGTGACTGTATCTAGCATTTTTCCCTTGGAAATCAAAATGTAACATATCTTTGGATTAGTGTAATGTATTAAGGTTATGCATTTAGGTTATACTTGATTATACTGCAATACAATTGTAGTAGATTTTCTTTTTCAGATATTTGGTAATTTGAGTCCACTCCCAATTATGAAACAGATATTAAATTGAAAATGTATGTCTTACAGAAAGCTAACTTATTAAAAGGAAGGGAGAGGTTCATGAGAGATTTTTCATTAAATGTGATTGACAGTCAGCTGTCCTTTTACAGAACCAATAAGTTCTACATTCTTCAGAATTCTGGCAGTGGTTTAATACTGTAAATAAACAGCAAAAACAAGCTCAAATTGTTATATCAGTATTGAAGAAGCAATACTGCGGCCCTCCAGGTTCGACGTTGATCACTCTTCATTTAGCGAACAGCTAAGCTGTCTCAATATTCCATCCAGATTCTTCTTAAAGGTTGTCAAAGTTTCTACTTCAGCTACATGTCTCAGTAGTTTTTTTTTTACAAATTCCCATAATTCTTTGCATAAAGAAATGCGTCCTGGCTTCAGTCTTGAATGCGCTTCCCCTTAATTTCCATTTTGAATGGCCAGAAAGATTAAAGGAAAAATACAGTGCATCCACAAAGTATTCACAGCACATCACTTTTTCCACCTTTTGTTATGTTACAGCCTTATTCCAAAATGGATTAAATTCATTTTTTTCCTCAGAATTCTGCACACAACACCCCATAATGACAACGTGAAAAAGTTTAAATGAGATTTTTGCAAATTTATTAAAAATAAAAAAACTGAGAAATCACATGTACATAAGTATTCACAGCCTTTGCCATAAAGCTCAAAATTGAGCTCAGGTGCATCCTGTTTCCCCTGATCATCAAAAGTGATGCGCTGTGAATACTTTCCGGATGCACTGTAGGTGGCCACATGGACTGGATAAATTAAAATAAAGTTATTTGGAGCTGCAAGTTTGCACCCTTTTTCCCCATAGCAGTAGCCGGCCAATACCAATGCAGTAATTGCCTAGATAGCTGGAGGCTGGCTCTTGTGGAACTCGCTGAGTGAGTAGTGTTGCAGTCTCATAGTGCTTGAGGGATTTGATTCATAGTTGGAGTGCATTTTGGGTTGGGTTTACATGCTCACTTTTTAATGCTTGAAGTCCAAAAACTGTCAGTTTGATTGGAGACTATAAATCATCCTATTTGGGCAAACTTTGAGAAGGACCATTTTAGATCTATTGCTGACATTCTTTCCTTGGGCTATCTTGATCTCTGTACTGGAAAAATGAATAGATAAATACTGTATAAAGTACTATACATAAAGAGTTTTTTGACAGTATTCATAATGAAAGGTGATATACAAAGTAAAGTGTCTTTGTAATTATGCAGAATTACATTCAGAAATGAGTTTGCTGTTCATCTAGGGAAAAATATAGCAGATATTGCTGTAGCTTCCCTTTTGATCAACCTTTTCCTTTAAACTTACTTGACTATTGGAATAACATCAAGGTTTATTTTCCAAAGCTAATTAGAATGGTGAAGTTCATGCTGTGCTTCTCTTAGTTTGCATGGGTCAGACTCTAGAACTGCAATGCAGGAGTGCTACAGGAGCATTATCTATATGGAGGTCATACATTCTCTCCATATCTATGAGGGTTTACTTCATGGGCCCCAGACATGCATGATGGGTTAATTTTTCTAGTATGAGTAAGTTTAGGTATGTGCTTGAGTGTGTCCTATGTGAACTAGCTTCCTACCCTTTATTTTACCTGATGCCTCCAGGAGAGTCTATAGCCCCTCGAGGATTTATTAAGGCAGTACTGGGAACAGAGGCAATCACAGCCTAACAAACAGGTTGCCTGTCTTGTGTTTTTAAACATGATGTGTTATTATGCTTGCAGTCAGCAGACTTTCTGTGTTGCATTCCCTTGTAATAATGCACAGAGTGTTACATGAGTGTGCCCAGCATGGAGTGGTTTCCACCTTGTGCCAGATGCTCCCAGAATATGTTGTGGCTTTTTGTGATCTATAGATAGATGAAGATAACTGTACTGTTATGAAACATTTTACTTGTATAAAATATGTAAAATCATATAAAATACTTTTAATTAATTTAGTGACCCTTTCAAGTCCTATTGTCTTAGTCCTTCATATATGACAACTGAATATAGCCCGTTGCTTATCGTTCTCTGCTCTGTTAATTAATTTGCCCTTTCTACATTACAGTTATGGAAGATATTTTAGTTTACAATACAGCAAATTTTAATAGACTAGGTCATATTTAATTCAGAAAGTAATAGAACTCTAATACATAAAGTGTGAAATTTGTGTTTAAAAGGTTACAATATTTAAGGCCCCTATATGTTTTAATGAATATTGTTAAACTTGAGCCAAACAACATCAAGCTCTGTTCATATGCAGTCACTTATGGGTATGCAACAAAAGCAGTATTGCAGAGACTATGACCTTTTCTTTCCATATTCTTCTTCTGACCTTTTAAATATCATATTCATTTAACTTTAAATGGAATATAATATTTAAGTACCAGCAGCTTCGAAAAACACTTTTTATGGGCATAATCTAATGCCTTTTTCAAGGTTATTTTTCATAAATTGTGAAAACAATATAAAATAAAGAAAACTTTTCTCCTTATAAGAATTTTTGTTTAAGAATGGACATTTTTCTAAAATAAATGGTATATTGTTTTTATAGACACTGTGGCGGATGGCTGGGTCCCATACCCAGTTGGGACGCCCCTTCACTGTATATTCAGGGGGAGCAGCACTGGACGGTGCAATTCCTTCCCCCTGAACGCTGGATGGCTGCCCCCCTGGGCTGGAGCGGTGCCTCAGCTTCCCGCAGGGCTCCATGGGAGATGGAGTTCTCCACAGCCCTGTTGTGATCTGGGGTGGCCACCGGGGGTGCTGCATGGGGCCCGGAGCCTGGCTGGACAAATCTTCAGCTCCAGCCGAAAGTGCAACTGGAAACAGGTGATCAAGCACCTGGAGCGCTTCCGGGAGGGCTATAAAAGGGGCCAACAACCACCACTCAGTGGCCAGAGTTGGGAGGAAGAGAACGAAGCTAGACGGGAGGAGTGGTGGTGCCAGAAGGGAGTGTTGTGTTGGTGAATTGTGTTTTGGGACTGTGTTGTGCCTGTGGGGTTCACAGGAAAGACGTGCCCCACAGGTGAAGAAAAATAAATATTTGTTTTATTTTACACGTGCCTCTGTGTCAGGTCGGGCGCAATATAGTGCCTTTGTTACAATACTCATAAATGAAAATCCACTGCCTGCTCACTGCCTTGTTTCAGTCAACTGAAAGAATTCTAATCCACCCACTAAACACAATGAGAAAAAGATATCTCTTACTCTGTTTCAAATTATTGAAAAATAAAATTTCCCTCATATTGCACGCTCTAAAGCTAACCTGGCAAGTAGTTATTAATGTTTTCCTTAAGTAAACATGCTGGGGCTCCCTCAAACTCAGATCTTGGAAGGCCACAGTGGGCTGCAGGTTTTCATTCCAGCCACCTACATAATTAATAACCAATTACTGATGCTAACTTAACAGACTTTATTTTGTTTTTATGTTTAACTGACTTGTTCTTTAGGACTCAGTCCTCTTAATTGTTTCTGTTTTCCTTAATTAGTTGTTAAAACAAAAATGACATGCAAAGCAAGCTAAAAGATGACAATTCAGGAGTAGGGTTGATCGTAAAAAATTCGATAAAGAGTTTTCTACAGTGAATCTCCTGTATTGGCTGCTGACCTTGTTTGCAAAATATTTTCCTGTAAATTGATCATGTGGCCAGCTTAGATGAACAGTTTTTCCCAGTACCCTATGATGCTTTGCGAGGCTAGCATGGCATCACAGAGCTGTAGCAGCCATTTGCAGAACTTTCATGCATGTGTAAGATTGTTGACGCTCTGGTTTTTTGGGCATGCGTGATATCATGACATGATTGCTACTCCAGTCCACTCCATAATGAAAATATTAAGAGTACGGTAACCTATCAACTTATGTACGGTTAAGTTACAGCACTGGGGACACAAGTCAATATGGGCATACCACGATAATTACAGGGGAGGTCAAATATATGATAAGATACAATAATAAAAGACATATTTGAGTAAACCTCCTTGTTGTTCAAAATTGTCGTTATCATAGAGTGGGACCAGCCAAAGTCATGTGTGATATCATTCACTGCTTTGCCACTTTCACATTGTTTGATACATTTTAACTTTGGGTAGCAACTTGACCTGTGGCAATGAGTCTCTGCAGGGGCAGGTCAGACCCGCCAGAGAGAAGCCGTGCATGCTGAAGGAACTGTGTGGTAGGTCGAATTGTCCAACTGCGACCTGCAAATTAATAAAAGTGATCACTGTGGTGTGAAGACCTGTGAGGACAGCAATCCCTCTTGAGGATGAAGAGGATGAGCGACACACTGACACATCAACATAAGCAGCTGTTTAGTGGTCCTTGAAGAGACAATGTATTGTCTCTTTTAAAGCCTGATAATACTTAGTGCATCTACTGTACATGCCCCCAGAATCTTATAACCCCCTAGCCCTGTATGCACCTGTGTGCATCGACTGCACATGCACTAGACAAGAATACATGTATTCATTGAATGAACATTAAAAACACTGAGTGATAGCCAAATGTCCACAGATTCATGATGAGAAATTACCCAGACCCTGGGCAAAGTAAAAAGTTTGCATAGACAGAAATGGAAATATTTGTGAGATTGATATGTAAAAGAAAAAACTTAGGATGAAAAGCCAGGGAAATTCTGCAACTGCACAGTGCAGAGCATTGAACAATTGAACTATAAACAGACCAGGGTGCACATTCTCTGTGTGTGACCTGTATCTGCAGATGCTTGTGCCTGAATATAAATGGGCCTTAAGAAAAGGACCCTGATCATCCCTTGCTGTTAATCTTGAGAAAGGCTCATTATTTTTGTCTTGACAGAGGATCAGTGTCCTCATGAGTATCCATACCGCAAACCATTTTCTTTCCTATGCCAGGTCTGAGTCATACAGTCTGACCTGCTTCACTGCTCATCACACCTATTTTTAAGCTTATACAGCTTAAGGACCATGATGCACTAGTTTCTACTAAAATACAGAAGCTATGAAATACGAAACACACATAGGAGGTGCGAGTGAACAAGACTGGATGAAAGGTTCCCTTCGCAATGTTCAGTCATTTCTAGTCAGTGCCTTAAACTTCAACCAATTTTGCGACAACCAATTTCTTAATTAGAAGCCGATTCTTGTTGTTAATGAAACACATTATTTAATTCCATGGCTTGTTTGTGTCCTAATTCTACCACACCAGGCCTTTCCAAAACCGTTGATTTTCTTTTTTCTGGGGACACTGACAAAATGTTTTGTGAACCAAAGCAGATCGGTAATTCTCAGACCATATTTCTTTTCAAATATTTATTTAAACAGATGTTGTATGATGGACATACAGGTGCAAATTGGATCAGGCTACCTTGTCATGTGTTGATCACTTTGTTTCTCATTACTGTTTGACTGCTTATTAAGGAAAAAAGAAACAATTAAGGGGTCATAGTCTTAAAAAGCAAATCAATTAAAATAAAGGCCAAAGAGGCATGTTTCATTAGCAATAGTAATTTGGTACTAATGAAGAAAGTGGCCTGAATGAACACCTGCAGCCCTCAGTTTGACACCCCATTTTAGATGCTTCACTAAAAGCAGTTTAAGTTATTAAATTGTATAGCTCTCTAAATGGGCTGGAGATGATGCTGAAGTTGAATATTTGAGTTAGGATATTTCTAAAACAATACAAGTTACTCTGATTTAACCTGCAATTAAGCATGGCATCAGTATGACAGAAGCTGCACAGTGAATACAGTCTGATAGGTGACTGAGTATATATTAAATAAACAAAATATTTTCAAGTCTTGTATTGAAAATTGGTTTGCATGTTTTTACATGACACTGTGTTGTTTGTGGAGGAAAGAACACCTAAATAGTGTTGGAACATATTTTTAGAGCAAAGTTAGAAGCTATAATGGTCAAAATATTATTAGCATTAACTTTAAAATATATAGGCATGCATAAATGAAATTAATTGTATTTAGATTTTACTTCCACAAGGTACTAAGCACTTCTGGAAACAAATAGAAAGAAAATGAATAGAAGATAATTGAGCTGACCTCTGCAACATGTTGTTTACAAGTTGCTCAAATTGATTTTTTCCTTTTTTTTTGTATATTCAGCAATATACACAGAAAGAATAATTATTAGAATTTGGAAGTATGATAACATTACTCCTGTTGTTAAATGTTTTCACAGTCTTCCACTTAAGTTTAGGAATTATTTTAAAGTTGGCTCCATGCTGCCAGTCCCTTCCGGAAACCTCCTGAACATGCCACCATTAATAAAGTAACCAAGGGATAAGCCAGGTAAATGAGGACGCACACACAGCATGGGGTAGAGGTAGGTGCAAAGACTGGAATAGTGCTTTTATTTGAAAGAATCATAAAAATTAAAACAGTGTTCAAAAGTGCATAATAATTCCATAAATAAATAAATAAATTAATAATCCAATAAAAAATGCCAACTCCTGCTGCCAGGCTCGCATCCCTACAGTCAATGGCTCTCCCACAGGATGCTTCATTGAGCCTTCCAATACCCTTGTAGCCCTTGCTGTCTTTCTCCCAGCTTTATGTGTCGAGTCGCTCCATCCAAGCAGCGCATCACTCCAGCTCAGAGAGTCCCTCAAGGGACTTCCTGCTGACTGCCTGCCTTTTTTTGCTCTCTCTCTCTAGTTTGCTTTTTCACACCGGCTTTCTCCACCATCTACCTTTTATCCCTTCTTCTAACCTCTGTCTCCATTCTGTCTTTCTCGACTCTTTTTGGATCTTTTTTTTTTTCCCTCTGCCCATGCAGGCTCCTTTTGTATTATGCTACCTAACTGGGCATGGGTCAGCCAGCTCCTCAATTAACTGCGGAGCAAAACACACTCACACCCACCCAGATCCGATTGGCGCCTGCACCTTCTTAGGGCAAGATTATTTTTTAAATTGGCCATCTCTTGCTGAGCAAAGAACCTGCTATGCCACAGTGCTTCTACCACATACAGCTTTAAACATTAGGACAAAATGTATCAAGATTACATACATTCCAGAGATTAACTGTGATCTCAAAATGTTAATCTTTTAAAATTTCCAAGGATAAATAAACCTACCAGGCGGCACGGTGGCGCAGTTGTAACGCTGCTGCCTCGCAGTAAGGAGACCTGGGTTCACTTCCCGGGTCCTCCCTGCGTGGAGTATGCATGTTCTCCCCGTGTGGGTTTCCTCCGGGTTCCCTGGTTTCCTCCCACAGTCCAAAGACATGCAGGTTAGGTGCATTGGTGATCCGAAATTGTGCTTGGTGTGTGTCCTTCGGTGGGTCGGCGCCCTGCCCAGGATTGGGTCCTGCCTTGCACCCTGTGCTGGCTGGGATTGGGTCCAGCAGACCCCCATGACCCTGGGCTCAGATTCCAGCGGGTTGGAAAATGGATGGATGGATAAATAAATCTTCTCTGAGAGGCCAACCCTTTAGCTACAGGACTCCAAAGCTGAGGAGTGATCTGCAGGCTTATGTAATACATGATCCATTGGTGGCAGACATTAAAATCCAGCCTGAAGTCTTCCTACATTACTCTGACATATAATAATCAGAGCTGCGGATTAACCAAATATGTTAGTCATTTACTCAAAAATCATTCTTTTCTCGTGATCCTACTAAGGCACTTTATGCCACTGATACATTTACATGCTACTACTCTTCTACTACCCATGGGAAGTTAACACCAGAGATATTGGGAGCTTTGTTTATCAACAATAAAAGGAATTATGCTGTTTCGTATTAGACTGTTCAGTATGTAGTTATTATAGACTGTCCATGAGGTGTATGGTATCCATTTGTTCAAGACCATCAGAACTGCAATGGACCAACCAAGGAATCCTCCAAAACTTATTTTCTGCAGAAATGCATTTATCTTGATCCTCCACTGTTAACTGGTCTCAATTATAATGTTAATGTATTAGTAATATCATGATTTGTTTATATTAATAATTGGAATTAAATCTGTTTTACTCTTTTTAAAATTCTGTAATTCCTTAGTGGTTTTATAATTTACTGTTGTTATTTTAATGTAAAGTACATATAGTGGATTCTAAATGTATTGAGACACCTTCACTTTCTGCACACTTTACTGAGTTTGCTCAAATGGCCAATTCCAGGGAAAGCCCTTTCATTTTTCAATTATTGAAGCCATTATGTTCCTGTGAATATTCAATGCTTCAGAAATGGTTTTATACTCTTCTACAGAGAGTTTCTTAGACTTCATTGCTTGGTTTTTGTCCTGCCATGCTGTGTGAATTGGGGGACCTCATAAAGACTGGTGTGAGTGTCTTTCCAAATGATGTCCAATCAGTTCAATGTATCAAAGGTGGACTCCAATTAGGTTACAAAAACATCTCAAGGATAATTAGGGCAACTAGGATGCACCTGACCACAATTTGGAGTGCCACAGCAAAGGGTCTGAATACTTATAGGAATGAAGAATACTCAAAGCTATAATTACTGCCAAAGAGGCTTCTACAAAGTACTGAATTAGGGTGTGAATACTTATATGAATGAGAACTTTCAGTTCTTAATTTTTAATAAATGTATAAACCTTTCTAAAAGCATGTATTATGGGTTATCCATTGTAGATTAATGAGCATTTAAAATTAAAAATGAAAATTAAACACAATATACCATGTAGAACATGAAGGGTTCTGAAAATTTATTGAATCCACTTATGTGTAAGCACTCTGATGTAGACCATTATACAAAAATAAACGGAATTAAAAAAAAAAAATGTGCATCTGTAGCAAGCTACCAGCTACAAACTAATAAATAAAATAAACAGAAAGACAAAACTGCTATCTCATCATATATACAGTACATACATGCTATAAATAAAAGGTTGAAAAGATGTAACAAGAACTATCTGTACATATAATAAAGTATTCTAAAGAATAATGTATCCTAGTGTCACGTAAGCATATCATGAAAATAACATTTAGGGGAAAAGGGCATGATTGTTTTCACCTCTAAATCTTTGTTCATTTTTATTGTCATTTCGTGTTGTATGTCTTCTGTGTAATGGCATTTATCAGATTATTATATAATCAATTATTACAATTACTAGGGGGCTTTGCCCCCTGCTTGCTTTGCTCGCCAACCCCTTTCCCCCTGCAAGTGTTATGCGCTGTTGTGAAGAGGGGGGCTGAACGCATGGAGATGCAGCCGCTACTCCGAAACCCCTCTTAAATGGTGATACAATGGGAAAAAAATACAGTTATTTTTTTAACCTCCTCTTTGCTCTGTTAGCTGCTGGCTTGCTGCTGCTGCCGTGCTGCATGATCTGCATTTCGCGGGTCGCTTCAAACGTTTAAAAGACTGTACAGCAGCTGTCCCTTTGTCTCAATGCCTTGTCTCTCTTCTCCCCCAGACATCCTCAAACACTATTCAATCTCTTTTCGGTGTTCCGTTATTTCACTGAGTAATATTTTCCATTTGTTTGCACTAATGCGATCTTTACTCTCATTTTTTGAGACTTTAGAATTTTTCTACTTCAATTATCTCTAACCTGCTCTGCATGTGTATCACGGGACTTGCTTCCAAAGGTTGTAAGTATGACGTGACTTGATCACTCGTCTCATCCCAAGACTTTTTTTTTTAATAGAGAGACATAACCGCATCCCTGTAATGAAGGTGGGATGTGACAGTGCAATTTCTAAATCCCTAAACAGATTATGTCCCTTCCAACCCGTGGTCAACTGTCTTGCTTTGATTTATTAAGACTGTAACATCAACAGGATTGTAAAGGTCATATCCTCACATGGCCTTGGAATAAAGAGATCTAAGATAATGAGCAGCTACAACTCAACACTGAATTTGAAGCAAGAATTAGCAGTAACTGCAGGTAAATGATAAAATGCGTTAACTGAAAGAAAACAAAGCATCCTGAAAAGCTAAGGGTGACTAAAATTACATTTTCTGTTTTGCTACTTATACATTATCTGTGTACAAGTTATACATCATTCTTGTTGGATTCTGTTTTTAGTTTTGAAAATTAATCACTATCTCACAAATTCATACTAAACTTAAAACGATGAATTTATTAAGCAATTAGAGAGGAAACATTAACAAATGATGGCAATTAAATGTCATTACGACATGCTAATTTCTGTAAAAGAGCATGTACAGTTTGTAAATATAACTGAAATCCCAAAACACATAAATCAGTAAATATGATTTAAGCAACAAACTAATTTAATGAAAAAAATCAGATCATCTTTCAAGTTTCCTGAAATTGCCTTTTCTGATAAAGAGTCTTGATAAGCTAAATGACGTCTCAGCAGCATGGGGCATAAGTAGGGAATTAACAGTGGAGAGAAGGTGGGTCCATTATTGCCCACACTTAAACAAATCAACACTCATTTTCTGTAAGCCAATTTAAATTTTCCATAGAACCTGCCAAGTAGTCTTTGAAATAAAGGAAAACTCCAAAGCATTATTGGATACAATGTGCTGTTAAATTAGTTCTCATTTTTACAGTTTCTTTTCTTTCTTCTATGGTCTTCAGCAATATTTACAGTACTTGCATTAGCTAGGGGGACATTGAATAGTGTCTACATGTTATTTTCATTATTTATTAATTAAATTCCATTTGGAAAGGTTAAGAGTCAGGATAAGGTATTTTGAAAAAGTCCCTCCTTGAATATTATAGTCCTGTTTCAAAATGTTTTACCAAGAGAACACATTGTGGCTAATCATGAAAATTTAATTTATTGTAAAATTTGCACTGTATTAGCAAGGATTCTGATGTATTGCATATGTAATGATTCTGTAAGCCACTGTGCACAAAGTAATCTGTCAATTAAGTGAATTAATTCATTTTCTGCAGTTCAGTATTGCTGATAAATATACAGAAACTAGTAGATAGTCTCAGAGATGAGCTGAATTTTTCATTTAAATGTGTCAAGAATACCTTCAAGGTCCTTCTGATTCATGCTAGTACTGCATTTTTTTTTTAAATACACCATATTTAACATGTATTGCAATCTTTTTTGCACTGTTAAGTTCCTTGTAAAGCTATTAAAGGTGTTTCATAAAATAAAATAAAGTTTGACTGGGTAAATGAACATTTGTGCTATTATTTGTGCCAGTGGTGTCTGGCTCTTAGTTGTGTACCATAATGGTTGTCTTCCAAAGACAATTGTTTTTAACAATGATGTAAATTATTTTATTGTATAGGTCGGCACAATTGTATTGTAGAATTTGCGCATTCTTCCTGGGTTTTCCTCACAAATATGTGCTTATTAGGTAAAATAAATGCCCATTGGTGGGTTCAGGTATGTAACTAAGTGTTCCATGTGATGGACTGATCAGAAATCTTTCATAATGAACACAAGCTCCACCGACCCTGGAAAGGATTTTTTAAAAAATGACCAGATGGATGCTTTTTGTCCTATATTGCTGAAGGTCTGTGCATCAGAGCTGGGGGGTCCTCTACAGCGCATCTTCAACCTGAGCCTGAAACAGGGGAAAGTCCCGAGGCTTTGGAAAACATCTTGCATCACCCCAGTCCCAAAGGTATCACGTCCTGGTGAGCTGAATGACTTCCGGCCTGTCGCTCTAACATCACATGTGATGAAGACCATGGAGCGGCTGCTGCTTCACCACCTGAGGCCACAGGTCCAACACTCCCTCGACCCTCTGCAGTTCGCATACCAGGAGAAAGTGGGAGCGGAAGATGCCATCATCTATATGCTACATCAATCCCTCTCCCACTTGGACAGAGGCAGTGGCGCTGTAAGAATTATGTTTCTAGACTTCTCTAGCGCCTTCAACACCATCCAACCTCTGCTCCTTAGGGACAAGCTGACAGAGATGGGAGTAGATTCATACCTGGTGGCATGGATCGTGGACTATCTTACAAACAGACCTCAGTATGTGCGTCTCGGGAATTGCAGATCTGACATTGTGGTCAGCAACACAGGAGCGCCGCAGGGGACTGTACTTTCTCCGGTCCTATTCAGCCTATATACATCGGACTTCCAATATAACTCGGAGTCCTGCCACGTGCAAAAGTTTGCTGACGACACTACTATCGTGGGCTTCATCAGGAGTGGGCAGGAGGAGGAGTATAGGAACCTAATCAAGGACTTTGTTAAATGGTGCGACTTAAACCACCTACAACTGAACACCAGCAAAACCAAGGAACTGGTGGTGGATTTTAGGAGACCCAGGCCCCTCATGGACCCCGTGATCATCAGAGGTGACTGGGTGCAGATGGTGCAGACCTTTAAATACCTAGGAGTGCAGCTGGACGATAAATTAGACTGGACTGCCAATACTGATTCTCTGTGCAAGAAAGGACAGAGCCGCCTGTACTTCCTTAGAAGACTGGCATCCTTCAACATCTGCAGTAAGATGCTGCAGATGTTCTATCAGATGGTTGTGGCGAGTGCCCTCTTCTACGCAGTGGTGTGCTGGGGTGGCAGCATTAAGAAGAAGGATGCCTCACGCCTGGACAAACTGGTGAGGAAGGCATGCTCTATTGTTGGCATAGAGCTGGACAGTTTAACATCTGTGGCAGAGCGAAGGGCGCTCAGCAGGCTCCTATCAATTATGGAGAATCCACTACATCCATTAAACAGTGTCATCTCCAGACAGAGGAGCAGTTTCAGCGACAGACTGCTGTCACTGTCCTGCTCCACTGACAGACTGAGAAGATCATTCCTCCCCCAAACTATGCGACTCTTCAATTCCACCAGAGGGGGTAAACGTTGAACATTATTCAAGTTATTGTCTGTTTTTTTTTTTACCTGCATTTTTTATTACTCTTTAATTTAATATTTTTTGCTGCTGGAATATGTGAATTTCCCCCTGGGATTAATAAAGTATCTATCTATCTATCTATTGCAGTGCCACAGGGAAACCATTTTTGATTCTCAAAAGACACCTCCACATGAAGGCTCCAGAAAGAACCTTTATTTAGGTCTGTAACAGTTTCCATACAGTAAATAACCATGTCTAAATGGTAACTGAAATACGAATAAGTCATGAATTTAAAAAGAGTCTTCCACAGTGGCAGTTTGTAATATGGGACACTGTGGCGCCACCCACACTCCAAATATTTTAAAAACCCCACTTAAATTAATTAGGTAATGTGAAATAATCATGAAATAAAGTTGTTTATTGCACAATGTCCCTGGGTTCAGTGCATCTCAACATCCATTAAAAATTGTTTATATTCCTTGTAAATACAGTACCTATATTTCCTAAGTGAAAGGCACCGGCCATATTAGAATCTATGAAAATCCTTGAAGTTTTGGCAAGCAGGTAACCTGAGGCTCCCCTTTAATTGGTTGCTCTCTGCACACCGGACACTCCCATAGTTATTGTCAGCGAATGAGTGTTGTTTTATTTGTGTTAAGCTAATGTGACTGGACAATCGTCAACACACTAGTTCAAGTTCATGTCAATGGTTCACAGTCACCAGCCATTAATGAAACTACAGATAAGTGAGTGCGACTTTATGGCGATGGCAACTTCAGGTGGAAATTCAGAAATCAAAGAAATTTTGGTTATTTCATTAATGAGATACCCCTTCAGAAAGCATGATTGAGGACATGTCTTTTTCCTGCTCTTGTTATGACAAACAGAGTTGGCTAACTGGATGTGGTGTAAGTAATGCCTTTTTTTTTCTTTCCCTGTTTGCTGTTTCAAAGCGTTACTACTGAAACGTTGGTGACAATGACAGGGTATGAGACCTAAAACATCTTTCTGAAAAATGCAAACGGCATGAAAGTAGTCGCAGTCATCTAGACTAAATTTAGACTAATTTGTTTGGCAGGCTTGTTATTGCTGAACAGCTAGATGAAGGTGACAGGATTAGCATTAGAAGGCACAACGAAGAGGGGACTAAAAATTGACACATCCTGTGTGAAATTTGGTCGATCATTTGAATTGGATTTGCATGGCCATAATGAGAATGACAGCTCCAAAATGCCCGGGATTGGTGGATTTTGTTGCCTCTCTCAATGGAGTGTTGAACGAGCACCTTGAGAATGCCACTGTATTTAAGGGAACTTCAAATATTGTACATAATGAACTTTTGGACTTCCCAGAACACTTGACACCATGTATACATTTTCTAACTTAATTTTTAAAAATCACATCTGTTCGGACTGACACTTGGGTAGCTCTGTCATCTGCGGGTGGTATTTATATTGTCATTGCTCTGTATTTTGTTTTAATATTCCACTTTACTCTATGTTTTATTTGATAGCGCTTTGTGACATTTGTCTGTGATAGATGCTTTATAAATAATTTTTTACATACTTAAAAAAATGAGAAGTTTTTATTTTGCCACAAGTGTAACACGTAAACCAAAAAAGTGTCATTTCAATATTGATAATGGAACTTGTGCAACTTTTCATAATTTCAAAGTTCTAAAGGTGTTGTTTTAAGTGAGATTTGGGCTATATTAACTTTAAATTACTACCAATTTATGACATGTGATATGAAGTAAATATGTTCAAGTTTTGTTGTGACTCTGAAAAATATGACTCAATTTAATCAGAAAGTAATTGAGAAATTTTCAGGCCTCAGGGGAGTGACATTTATGTTCAGGTAGTGCTACAGGGTAGTGTATAGGCAACATTACAATTTGTGTGTGGATGTTTTCTTTCCTTTTCTCCTGATCTATGAAGTGCTGGTTCAGTTTGCTCCCACCCTACAAAAATTGCACCCCTGCCCAAATGTTTTTCACCAGCTGCTGCTGCTCTTCTGCATACAAAAACACAAGGTAAGTCCAGGATTGCTTAATATATTAGTTATCTGCTAGGTAGCCTAGCGTACATTAAAGATCTCAGTTTGTTTTTCTACATAATAGGACGTTTTACAAAGCACAAAGAACAAACATATGCAGAGAACTTATCCCAGAATGGAAGCATGCTTTGTCAAGCAATAGTTGTATGATGTATGGCACAATTCAGTAAAGAACCGTAAAATCCCATTAAAGATAAAAATATTTTTAAGAGTGCAGGTTCCAATAATGAATTATCGGAATCTGACTTTTTACAAATTTTACTGCAAGAAAAGGTATGCTGTGTGATGAAATACAATAGAAATCTCCACCGCAGTATCTCACAATAGAACATGATGCAAATAATTTTGCACCTATGCACAATCAATGTATAAATTTGTGTTTTGCAAGAATGTACAAATTAACACCAATTAAATAAAAAGTCAATGAAAGAAAACATTCATGATATAAGCTTTAAAAACACACAGTTAAAAAAATCACTCTTTGTATGTTTGGATGCTAAACAACTGTTAGTGCTTTAGTGGTAGATTATCTCATTTTTGGAAAATATGACAATTTATGCTTTGATGGGACTTAGACTGCATTTACTCTGTTAGTAACAATGATAAGTATATCAACCACAATCATTACATTAGGAGATGAAGCTTGATGATAGCTAAAGATCATAAGAAGTTCAGGTAGCACACAAAGTAACCAGCAGGCTTGCACAAAATTGATTCCGAACAGAAAGTTCTCACATCATTTTTCTTAGGCAGTGCCTAAACAAACAGGAACTATTCAGCACTGATTAAAAGCCTGTTTAAAAAGAAATGTTTTTAGGTGTTTATTAAAAGAATCAACCGCCTCAGCTGCATACAGACTATAAGGCAGGCTATTCCATAGTCTTGGTGCCACAGACTGAAAGACACAATCCCCACGGGTTTTTAGCCAAGTGTGTGGGACAACTAGAAGACCCTGTTGCCCAGATCTATGAGTCCGACATGCTGTATAGCGTTGGTGCAGACTGGTTAGGTACTCAGGAGCTTGTCATTGCAAAGCTCTGAAAGTAAGTACCAAAACTTCAAAATGAAGTCTATAAAACACTGAGAGCCAGTGCAGTGTGTGCAGAATGGAAGTGATATGATCACTCTGGCTAGCGCAAGTTATGAGCCTGGCAGCTGTATTTTGGACTAACTGAAGACATGTGAGAGAGAGGACTTGCTCAAACCCGTGTAGAAAGCATTATAGTATTCAAATCGTGGGGAAATAAATGAATGAACAAGCATCTCCAATTCTGACTTTGAAACAGAATTTCTTAGTTTAGAAAGATTTCTTAAATGAAACAAACACGAACAGCTGACTGATCTTACATATGAATCAAGTGTCAGGGACTTGGCAAAAAAAACCCCAAGGTTACATAAACTTGACTTAATAACAGGAGAGATGGAAGATACTTTTAAGCTAATCTCAGAATAAATAACAGGAGGAGCAACAATTAGTACCTCAGTCTTTCCTGTATTCAACTGCAGGTAATTACTACTGAGCCAGTTGTTAACCTGAGACAATCAACCAATGTGACCAAAGTATTAACTTGGTTAGGTTAAATGAAAAATAAAGCTGTAAATCATCTGCATAGATATGATACGAGATATCCTTAAAAGAGTTAAGAATCTGTGATAGGGGAAGAATATATAAAGAGAAAATTACAGGTCCAAGAACCGAGCCCTGTGGCACTCCACATGTCAAAGGAGCAGAGTCGGATGAAATGGTCTTTAGAGACGAGTCCACAAAAGAACTGAATAGGATAGGAAACATGGTGGATATATAGTAAAAAAAACAGAAAGAGGAGGGATCTTGTGACCAGAACTGGAAATGAGGTCATCGGGTACGACTTCTTGGGATGTGGAAATTATGTCATTAGAAGGTGGGCTCTTCTTCTGCTCTGGAAGTGATGTCTTCTGGGGCAGAACTGGAAGTGACGTCTTCGGGGACAGGAATTTCCCACATTTGGCCTGCGGGGAGATAAAAGAAAGGGTTAGTGCACTCCGCCACCCCCTGGTCTGATCGGGCATTACCTTATCTTGAGCCCTTTAGCTGCCTCCCATGCGCACGTGTGTGACAAGCCCAAAATCACACAAAGAATATCTCAATGGGTTTTAACAGGCCCTGTTTTTTGACAGGACCCCAGCCTTGAGTACATGATTGGGATCATTGCATTCTAGTCTATATGTATGTTTCCTGGGATGGCTTTTCTACAATACAGTATATTGTGTGTGTTAAATGATTAGCTGGTAATGGACACACTCCCTAGAAGACAAGAAGGCCACAGAAAGCTTTGTCAGTCACAATAACTCTCTAATCAGTTGCAAGGAAGGATATGCTGAACTTGCGTAGTGTGTACAGAAAAGTGTTTTTTCTGTTGTGACGGTCATCCTAAATTTCATTATGCTAAACAGAAACCCATCCATCCATTGTCTGACCTGTTTATTTAGTTTAAAAACAGAGGAAGCCGGGTGACTCTGCCAGCATAGTAAGTTCATGCTTACAGATGTCAGAGGCGGACATTTTTTGTACACTGGGTGGTTCCATTAGGCACCCATTGTTGGGACTGGGGTGAGAAATTAAAAGGTAAATTCCCTGGGTAATCCCGTAACTGATTATTGTCATGGCTGTTTACAGGATATAGGTATTTGCTGTCTTGCAAAAGTAGGACCTAGAAGTGTGAGGCAGTGACGCTAAGCATTAGGCCACAATATCACCATTTAAAAGAATCCTATGTGGCTTAAAATATGTAACTTTTCATAAACTAATCATTAAGTAAACATAATACATCTTATGTGATATCAGATTTTAATTATCCATATATTAATTTTGCCAGTTACTGAAATGTAATGAAACAACAAAACATACACCACCTTCTGTGTACTTTAAATTAACTTTATTTTATAACTTTTTTTTCATTACTTTGAAAAGTCCTATTGTAGGACTAATGCTGAACTCTGAAGATCATTTTATATAGAGCTTTGCTTGTTTGCTGTGAGAGCTTACTTTCAAATCATACTGCTCAGATGCAGGTCACAGAGATATTGTGGTCTCAAAATGACTCAGCGTGACTAAAAAGACTTTCTTTGCTTGCAATGACCCAAATGAGACTTGAAAAAAATGATGGTCATAAAATAGTAAGCATTATACTCTGTGGGTAAAACATGTCCTGCATACGGTTTAGAATGTGAAGCCTAACAAAATTATATGATGACCAAATTAAATAGTTTCTAATTAAAACAGGACATAAAGGAGGTTAAAAAACAGTCATAAATCATAATCAAATGAAAGCCAAAATATGATAACACTTTAAATGACAAATAAAAATCGTTAACATATTTACTATTTTTAAATCTCACACCAGTTTGTTTAGCATCTGTAGTGCATTTAAAATTTAACACACATAACACTCTCAAAATTGTTTAATCCATTTCAGCCTATCCCATCACAACTAACTGAAAGCAACCCTGCCTGAGGCCCACGTCTATCAAATGCACCACCTACTCATACACATATTCCAACATGAGGCATATTTAAAAAGGCCTATTGCCATGTACTTGAGATGTAGGAGGAAAAGTTTGGTAGTCATTTGATGACAGATGCTGTTCTTGCCTTCAGGCTGCTAATACACACAGTTCATTCATCTGCTGTATGTTACTTATATTGACCTGAAAGCAGCCTTTGACTTGGTCAATTGTCAAGTTTAAGGAAGCTTTGCAGCGGATTGGATTTCAACACTCATTCTAAACCTCATTAAGCACCGGAATAAGGGAACTATTGCTAGAATAAGAGGAAACAACACCATTTCTGTTATTATCTCTTCTAGAGTCACACAAGGTTATGTCCTTGCCAATATACTGTTCTTATACTGTTAAGAGTTGACATGATTGAAATTTTAAGAGGTGACACGACGGCAGTATTCAAAATTATGAAAGGATTAGTACAGTGGATTGAGACTGTTATTTTAAATAAGTTCAACAAGAACATAGAGACACAATTGGACACTTGTTAGGGATATATTTTGCAAAAAACATTAGAAAGATACCAAGTGGTGTGCTATACAGTAGGACTGTAGGGACCTATAAAACTAGATTTGATGTTATTTTAGGGGATTTAAGAGGACAGGACTGGCAAGCTTTGTTGGGCTGGATGCCTTGTTCCAAATTAAAATTTTTGTAATGTTTGAGTGTTCTATAGGGCTATGGATAATATGCTTGAATAAATGATTTGAAGGAACAGCATCAAGAAACAGCATCTCTTACTTGTATCTTGACAATGCTCATAATGGTGCATTGCTGGATACCTCTGCAGTATATCAGATATCTCTCAGCCAGCACCCTGCCTTGGTCAACATGTGTCAGGGCAAAAAACAAACTGAAGAGTAAAAAGACTACAAGAAGCACAGGAGACATCTGTGCTTGGGGCAGATTTTTGAGGCTGTCACCAAGTACTCAGTACTTACCAAGGAAGTGTACAGAGATCCAGTGGTACGGTAGATGTACAAAGACTTGTGCACAGAATTGTCTTGGCTATCTTTGCCATGACATCCATCCAGAGACTTTGGCACCAGCAAGTTCCAGGTTAACAACATGGCTAGAGTCAAACAAGCTGACTTTTACTAATATTGCTTTATGGTTCATAATCCAGGACCCCATTATCTCATGGTATGCAGAGACTCCAGCCGTTTCGTTTGTGGCACCATCAGGTTTTTCACATCTTTTAATTCAGTCTCACAAAAAATACAATTTTTGAGCTCTTACCACCCACCTCTGATATATTACTTTTTTGGACAGTGTCATCTTGGTCCATGGAGCACTGGTGTGCACTCCTGCACAAAGAACAGAAGAGGGAAATGACCATAGTTGTTCAATCATCATTACTGATTGAATAATACTGTAACGGCTCTGATAAGTTGCATCCGAATGAGCTGGCATTCCATCATGCATGCATCAGTTTCAGCACCACCTGCTGGGGAGCCTATAAAAATAGCATGTATGCTAAAGTTTCATAAAAACTCTGCAGTTAGTGCAACAACAGTGAGCTGTCCTTCTATGGACAGTGAGCTATCTGAAAGAGCAATGTAAAAGAGAAAACAGTCCACTGGTATGAAAAGTGGGATGAGAAGAGGACCAATGAGAAAAATTTCAACTCAGTGCCACAGACAACTGAAATGGTCTTGCTGAGCACTTGTGAAGAGTTGCTGGAAAGTCTTAAGGCTTAGGTCTGGAATGCGATTTGCAACATCAGTACAGTAAGGAAGACAACTAAGAGGCTGCCACCTCTGTAGCTTCACCACCGCTTCTCCATCTGCTAAGTTTCATTGGCCTGTATGTGTGGACATTGGTAGTGCTCCAGGATAATGGAGCTGGGGTAAAGTGTGGCACATTGAGCTGCTACTGACCCTGGGTTAGCAGTCTTATGCAGTGGTGGAGATGAGACTGAGCAAGGAAAGGATTACGAAGATCATACAGACATAACAGCCGTACCAAACCAACATGCTACAAAAGTGTAGCTCTACCTAAAACGTACCCCAACGAAGGGAGGACAACGTAATGGTGGCACCATCTTTTAAAGAATGTCTTAGCTGGATTAAGAAGAACAAACTCTTTAAATTATACAGATATCTACCTGCTGGTAATATTAAAGCCAAGCTTGATATCACAACACTGTTTTGAATTGTTCAGGTTGTATATTTTCTTCTATTTATGACTTCTAGTATTTAATGTCTGGTTTCCCAGCAAATAAACATAAGTAATCATTAAAGTTTTCATATTTTCTCATTGAAATTTGCCTTTTTTATTGATATCACCTGCCCCATTGTGCTTGTTCAGGTTATTCTTTATTTGTTTAGCTCTTTCAAAAGGTATTGATACGGCCTTGCTGGAGTATGTCTTCCATGTTTTTCAGGAGCAAGCTGTGCTTGTTCTATTAGAATTATGCAGCCATTTTATGGGTAATGATGATTGAGCAGAAGGATATAGGTGTGTCTCTGGGCCCTGTTAAGGTTCTGAAGCTGAAGTTGCCAGCCTCAAGCCTATTGCACTGTTGATCTTTCAAAGGTAATTTATCTGGTAAGTTCCAACAGGAGTGCAGCATGCAAAGCAACTCTTGGCTTTTGCTAAGGTATTCTGAATTGTAGTCCAGGGGCAACAATAGGCCCTTGCCCTTTATAAAAGTATTCTGAAGTTGCTTTGTATCTGATCTGTAACCTGGCAGGGAAAGTGACAGGCTATTGACCACCATTGTGTTTGAAACACAATGTAACATAGGTGTGAATGTAACATAGGTGAGTATTACATGATCTACATGTAAATCAAGCCTAATAATTGAGGCATTTATTATCTTGTTCACCAATATAAAAAGAAGTATAGAAGGTAAAGTCCCCTTCATGAACACTTTAACACCACAAAACACTCTTTTTAACTGGGCTCAAAATGTGAATTATCAGGATCACAGCAAAGATTTTGTTTAGCTTGTTACATGCAACAGTACTAGTATAGATAAAATACAAAGCAGTATTAGCATTAGTGTTTTTTAGTCCTAAAAGTTTTCTTATTGGTACTAAAGCCTGTTATCTTACCTAATCACTGCAAATTTATTTGGTTTATTAACTGTTTTCAAAGTTCTCACATCTCACTATGCTTTCAGATTTTCATTGGTTCTGTTGCTGTTAATCCCTGACTACATGTCTGCACGCTGAGATAATAATTATATCTATGGCTGTGGTTTTGGCTTCCCTATAAATATATGTTGATAAATAAAAGAGAAGCAGTAAGAAGTTTTTTGAAAGACATCACTACAGCACTTTGTAGGTGTACCTAAATGACTTATTTACATAGAGAAAATAGTGTCTGTAACTCTCAATTCCAACATTAAACTCTTAATTAACTTGATCTAATTATTTATTCACCTGCATACATTAAACATTTATTCAATGTCATTTATGGTTAATGATCACGCTTGTTGTCTAATGAAACCAATTAGAGTCTGGAGGTAATCAATAAAATGACTTGAAAGGCCCCAACAAATTACCATTGACTTTATTGCCATTTGTTTTCATTTTGTAACACCTATAATAGAGAACACATTCCTATGGCAATTTACATATATTCAGGTAAGTTTTAGAATCAGTTTGTGACAAATGTCAGAAACTTTTAAAATTTATAGGCTGATTATGCTTGATTACTAAATAATGAGATCTTAAAGTTTACCTACTTTGCAGGGAGTCACAACTCTTTGTCACAATCTGTGACTGACTATGGCAGGGCATGGCATTGAAATGTTCCCCTTCATCTAGTAGCTCAGAAGTTTCTTCCTACCAGTAAATGCAGCGTGACAGGCTATATGCTCTTTGCATTCTGTGGGTGGAAGACTTCAAACATGAAATTTAAGAGTGGAATAAAGCAATACAGATCTAAACCATAAGAAAAAAGTGCAAGTGATGTAAAGTCAGTTAATCTGTCGACTACCAAAACCATGTAATCTATTTCAGGGTTGCATGGAATGGAGCATATTTTTGCATCACTGAACTCAAAGTATGAACCAAACCTGATAAGAGCATCTCATTTGCATCCCTTCACTTACCCACTCCAGTCCAACTTAGAATGGCTAGATGATCTATGGCAAACATCATAGTGTATTAACGTGGGTGGAAAAAGCAGAATACCTGGAGAAAAAAGGACACAGGCATTGGGAGAACACACAGATTTTACACTGATAGCACCCAGAGCAGGATTCAAGTACAGTATTCTAGAGTTGTAAGGCAGCTGCACTAACCCCTTTGTAAGATACCACCATGTTGTAAAAGATAATCTTTTTTTGGTACTCTGCAACATATGCAAAAAGAGAAAATCCAGTGAAAAATCTGAGAAAAAAATGCGGTATCAATTTCACTCAATGACTGCTACTTAAACTCTGGCTACTGAGAGATATCAATTTTAAACCATTTGCATTATAATAATATACTAGACAATTCTTGCCAGTAATAGACTTGTAAAACACAATGAACAATTGGATATTTCTGGCTAATTGAAAATGCTTCTACAGTGGTGGAATGGTAGTAAAATCAATGCTGTTCACATATAGTTTATGGTTCGATTCTTGTTGTTTCTCCTTAGTTTAATCTTTTTTTTCACTCCAAGAGCAGTATGTACACACAGTACAATTCATTCCAAATATCTGTTTATTTATTTACTTATTGTCAATATCGCACACTCCAAAGAATGCAAAAAATGTGACTAGTTTACTGCCAATTGCTACTCTAAGTCAGCCCAGTCTGAGTGTGCAATTATATGCTACAGTATGATTGAAGAATTAATCTTGCCATATGTGACCTACAGAAGCAGAGTAAGCATCTGCATTCTTTCACAGTTTCTGTATACTAAAACTGATCAAAGCAGTGGCCTTCCAAGAACATGTTTTTGAAATTTAAACAAAATGCTTAATTTATAGATAAAAATATCTAATTGTCACTTGTTGACTTCAGAGTCTTCCACTGCTTAAGTTGTGAAATCATAAAAGCAGCTTAAAAATTTTACCAATTAAGTTTTTTTCTTTCCTTAATCTTTTATAACACTCCAATTATGGTTCTGTACAAATTATAAATAAATAAATAAAAATAAAAACTGTAATAAAAAAAAATAAATAAATAAATACAAGGCTGTTTCATAGACTTTGAGAGCTTCCAGTCACTCCTTTCTGGTTTTTACCATATAAATGAACTGGAAATTAAACCAAAAAATAACTTTTTTCACTAACATGTTAAAGAGTACATAATGGCTATAGAAAGTAACTCAATTGCAAAAAAGTATAATTAATTAATTAATTGTGTTGTCTCTACCCACCATTAAAAAACATTTAATGTCTGTGCATGTTTGAAATGAGTTGAAGTCCCGGGTAAGATGCTACATGCATTTTATATACTCTGCTTGATTCCCAAAGTGTTTGTGTAGGAATATACTGTATTTTACTAATGATTTCTAAAATGTATTTTATAAGTGAATTAGTAAATATTATTATTTGTATTAGAAACTGTCACTAAGGAGCAGAGTTGGAGATAAAGTTGTACAAAGTAATGGTAACCTGTTGGTTTTACTGTGCTATACGCAAGTTTAAATTAGGATAGATGCTATATCTTATGATTTTCATCTTTTGTAATAGCCGACACTTTTTTCATATATGTAATTTTTCATATTCATAACAGTGTGTGTGTGTGTGTGTGGATGATGTGTTGTAGTCAAGTCCAGATTAAGACCCCCACAGGCCCCTGGGTGATGTTACCAATAGAGCTCCTTAACAAAGAGTCTATTGTACACTAAACAATGCCACTGATGGATACCCAGTAGCTTCATGCACCCCAATTCCTGCTTTTGCTCACATAGCAGGGACACTCGATCATTACATTGGGCTGAGTTGGGGTTTGTCCCTCTTAATGATTTCAGCTTGCGGACTCATTCATCAAGTGAGGGGAGAGGTTGTGCCGGATGAAAAGGCTCCTTGATGTGCACACCCAGAAAACTTGATGGTAGATCCACCCCGGGTGGTAGTATCCATCCATCCATTTTCCAACCCGCAGAATCCGAACACAGGGTCACGGGAGTCTGCTGGAGCCAATCCCAGCCAACACAGGGCACAAGGCAGGATCCAATCCCGGGCAGGGTGCCAACCCACCGCAGGACACACACAAACACACCCACACACCAAGCACACACTAGGGCCAATTTAGAATCACCAGTCCATTGAACCTGCATGTCTTTGGACTGTGGGAGGAAACCGGAGCACCCGGAGGAAACCCACACAGACACGGGGAGAACATGCAAACTCCACGCAGGGAGGACCCAGGAAGCGAACCCAGGTCCTCAGGTCTTCCAACTGCGAGGCAGCAGCGCTACCCACTGCGCCACCGTGCCGCCGGAGGTAGTATTCATTTTATAAAATTTTGCCATCATCCCGAATCAGTTGGACCTGCCCACAAGGTAGTCTGTGTTACAACACAACTTCTTCCCCTCCCAAAATGCACATTTCAACAGCAGTTAGTCTTGGTACACTGCTAGTCTCGATCCACTGCTGGAATGCAGCTCAAGCGCACACTCTGCAGTGGAACAACTATAAGCAATGTGGCAGGGTGGTTGCACTGTGACTGCATGGCTGTTGTTTTGCAAGGCTTTTTATGCATATTAATGGTGTCATCATGGCCACAACTCCATAAAACTTTATTGCAACAATTGACTTTTTATGTAGCTTATATGAATGACATACTTGATTAAGGTCACTTTTAATTTCATTTATGTAATTTGGGGAGTCTAATTTAATTTTTTGTATTAGGGCCAATCAAATTCTAGTTTCATTACTGTCACTGCACATATTAACCCAACAGATAGTCTTGTTGTGGTGAATGGTACCACAATGAGGCCAACTAAAGCGACAGAAAGTCTAGTTGCCATAAACAATATTATAAAGATTTCAACTAATTTTCAAAGATATATACATAAAGACAAAAAAAATACTATAATAAAATAATTTTAAATAAATATAATTATTATTGTAGCTGCATTAAACATCTCAAATACAAAATAAGTTATTTTTTAAATACAAATTTCTTTAAATAGGTATACTTGTATAAATACATAAAAAAAAAATCTTAACTGTAAATTCATGTTGTAAAAACAACATTACAGATATGTCTTAGAAGCAGAGGTAACTATTCTTAGTCTCTCTCTCTCTTTATGTCTCCATTATCGGCCCAAAGAACATGCATAGTAGCTCTAAAGGCTCATTTTCACAAAATATAGCATTCTGCATGAAAATTGCAACACACCATCAACCATAGTAATCCCTCTATTTTAGTAAATGGATCCATTTTTGCCAGCTGCAGAGATGGTGCGTGCAAGGAGATGCACTTTATACCCATATCTCCAAAGTGTACAGCCTCTGTCATTTTCCAGTAATATGACTAATGTATTAAGAGATGACAGTAAGTCAGGACCATAACTTAATTAAAAGGACTGGCTCTTAGAGATGAGCCGTTATATCCAGACACTGTCCTGGATGCATGTTATTACTCAGTCAAAACATAACTAATGACCACCACTCACATGTACTCAGAGATGAACTAACTTATTTACTGTCAACATATGCACTTCATTGAGGGTTCTTTTTACAGTACACAGATATTTTATAGTAGGCTACCAAAAGACACAGTTTCACAAACCTCTACATCCCAAACCCTATGTGCTACCAGATACCCACTGTGATTCACTGTATTAGATGGTCAGCACTTTTCAGTACTTTTTTTATGTGTGACCTGAAAAAACAGTGCCTTTTTGTCCATTACGTTTGATTTTACATTATCAAAATATATTTAAAATATCTTTCAAAAGCAACTTTATGACAAGTACTGTTCCACACCAATGGCACCCAGCAGTGCATCAATTTTTATTTTGTACCATCTTTAATATAGGCTACATATTTTTTGCAGAAAAAGTCACAATTACATTATTACATTATAGTAAAAGAACTTCATCATTGTTTTAGTATTTACTACCTTACATTTCTCACTTCTAGTAAAAGAAATTATTCCTTTTTAAAATATTTATTGGTTAAAATGTTTGTTATGTTTCCAGGTTTTTGCTGTGCATTTTAGAAATAAACACATAAAAGAAAACATGTTGTTCCATGGATATGATACATTTGAAAAGATCATAATGTAAAAGTCCTGAAAATATTTTTTCAACCTTTCAACAGATACCTTACACAATGTATATCTGGTATTTTAATATATTTACAAAAAGTGCAAATATTCCTCTGAAAAGAGCATTCACATTTTCTTTTGTAGAGAAAAGCCAAGCAAAATGACACCTTTTATTGGCTAACTAGAAAGATTACAATATGCAAGCTTTCGAGGCAACTCAGGCCCCTTCTGAAGAAGAGGCCTGAGTTGCCTCGAAAGCTTGCATATTGTAATCTTTCTAGTTAGCCAATAAAAGGTGTCATTTTGCTTGGCTTTTCTCTACATTCATAATGGCTAACACGGTACAACACCCTAGTACTACATTTTCTTTTAAAATTTATTCTGACAACATGTAAAAACAGATGAACATAGGAATAGCATACAATTTCAAACATACTGTATAACTGAGAAGTGGCACCTATGTTTTCCAGGATACAACACTGGGAAATAAAATCAAAATTAGTTTATATTTTTCTCTCTGGTTAGCTGACTACAATTATTAAAAAATATTCTTAAAGTGTAGACTAATTCGTGTTAAAAATTTATTTGTGATGATGAAAGAAAGGCTCTTTTCTAAAATATAACCTGAAGTGTATAATATGTCAAAATGTCAAATTTTGGAACAATAGTCCCAGAAACTATTAAACAATTACATTTCTAAGGCTGAAGTGATGACTCTTCTTTCAATAAATGATACTCTGGCCAGGACTGAGGAGACCCAGCTGGTGGTGAGCAGGCTGAAAATTGGGAAAGCCACAGGAGTCTGTGGTCTAACTAGTGAATTGCTGAATGTAAGGGATGATAGGACAATAATGGGGTTACATGCTCTATTGCAGGCCATTCATCATGAGATATTAAACCAGTACTCTTAACTGGAATGGACAAGAAAAACCTGCTCCCAGAACATGTTTTTTTTCACCTGTTACAAGGATTCACTTCATAACCAATTTAATTAAGTTATAATATCCTGTCTTTATGTACAAAATAAATGATTTTCCAGGTTGAATTGCCATTCTGCATGTTATCTTTGAGAGTTGTGATTAAATTCCAACAAAAGGCGCACACTCTGTGTATTACCTGAAAAATCATTTTGTTAGGATGTATTAAAAAATTTGACAGGTACACCTAATTTTTTTGTGTTACTTTGTTTATGTTGTTATATCACCTGATCATTCAAAATCTATTTAAAGAATTACAGCAAATTTGTGAAAAGATTGAGGTTTTATGTTTTTTACTCTATGGTTGTGGTTCTAAAAGAAAATCCTTAACACATAATCTAATAAACAAAGAAAGGAAAGTAATACAGTTTAAATGGACACAGCCTCAGAGTTGAAACCTGAAAAACAGTATTATATGTCCATGTAGAGGAACAATAATTTCTTCAATATTCTGCAAATCAAATCATTACATTTTGTTAATTCTTATTGTACCCATTTCAAAGAAGGAGGGTGTTAGTTTGGGTTTTAATGAGATAAAACAGTCAAGATTTATCAAGTAATTGTAGCTTATTATAATTTGAAAAAAGTAATTGCAAAGATGGAAAATAAAGCAAGTAACAAAACTCTTAAATGACTCAAACAAATCTTGCTATATGGAGGTTTGACAGTTTTACTTGAAACTACATAAATATATGTAAGTTGCTGCCTACCCTAACTAGCACCTAAAGAGCTAAAGCTAGCATAGTACTGAAAAAGAACAATATATATGCCACAAAATAAACTTGCAAAAATATTATGCACATGAACATTTTCTTAATACTAAAATTACCAAAGCCTACAAAAAAATGTGTAATTCCAGCTCACCTTAAATCCCTTCGCACCTCTCCATCAGCGTCTTTTGTCTTGTAAATGTCTTGATCAAGGTAAGCAGCCTACTATCCCATTCCCCACCACTGCAGAAAGGACAAAAAGTTCTACCAGCTCAAGCCTTGATTATCTGGGAGTGAGGAGCCTAGAGTTGTATAGGGTAAATAATGTTATTGTTTATTGTATTGTACTGTTATTGCATAAGTGAAGTGATGTTTTCTGATTGTTACTATTCAGGTCATAAAATGATTTCTTCAAAATATCACATATATTTGTCTCTTTCTTTTTTTCCTTGGTGCTGCGTTGACATCATGGACCAGAAGGCGTGAGCTTATTCAGTGCAGGTATTCAGTACAGAAACATGCAGATGACTGGTTGCTGTGTGCTACAACATGCTTGACCTGGCTGTCATCAACACACATATACTGTGCAAGGCATGCACGGGTCCATTGAGAAAAGAAGAGTGTTCTTTGCTCACCTTACAGAGGAACTTTGTTATCACTTCTTTAAGAAAAGGCGATGGAAAAAGAAAAACAGGATACAACATCGACAAGCTTCTGTTTCAAGACCGCCGATTCACCCTGGAAAGCAAACTCAGTAAGTGTCAGGTGCCCCTTCAATGTAATAGGAATCACAGCATAGAGAAGTGTGTAAATTGCAAATGGTACACATTTCATAAATGTAGGAAGGATGGTCCTTGGGTGTGTGGGAACTGTTAACATTTGAATTTGATGATTGCATATAGTGTAGAACTGACCTCTCTGTACTATTCTTTTCTCTGGGATTGTATTGTGATTGTGACTGAGAGAATAAACGTGAAAAAAAAAACACTTTTAGAAGTACTGAATATTTACACCGGCTGTTTTTGTTGTATAATATTAACAAACAATAAGAACAGTTCAATACTCAAAACTGTAAATTTGCAAGGCAGCCAGTATCAAACTGGCGGTCTCTTGATTACATGTCAGCAGTTCTTATTGCTGCACCAGGGAATCTGTCATATTATACTTGTACTTGTACCTGTAACCCTTTTTTGAACCCTATACAACTCTAGGTACCTCACTCTTACATAATCAAGGCTTGAGCTGAGAGAACTTTTTCTGCAGCGGTGGGTGGATGGGATAGTAGGCTGTTTGCTGCTTGTGTTGATCGACACATTTACAAGACAAAAGATGCAGACGGAGAGCTGTGAAGTGACATAAGGTGGACTGCAATTACAAGTTTTTTAGTATGCTTTGGTAATACTAGTGTTAAGTAACAGGTAGCATAAAGTTAGGAAATCACAAGATGGAGTAAAAATCCCCTTTATCTTGGCTTTCTTTAATAGGGGGAAACAGCCACTATAACAGATCTCTTGCATCTCAGAAAATAACGTGATTGTATAGGAAAGTATATTCTTAAAGATGATTGCATATATTCAAATAGAGTCATGAGAATATGTGAAGATAGGCATTACAGGGTGAGTCAAAATTATGTTAACATAATGGATTATTTTTATCTCGACCAAACCTTTCCAGGTCAATGGATCGGTCATGGTGGACCATTGCCATGGCCACCACACTCTCCGGATTAGACACACTGCAATCTCTGGTTATGGGGTATGGTGAAGGAGCACGTGTATAGCAGGAAAGTTTGTGATAACAATGACCTGAAGGACAGAATACGGACTGTGGTATCATCTATTCCCCGCAAAATGTGCGTCCAGGCTTTAAATGGTACTGTTCCTCGCTGTTTTTTGTGTGTTGGCGAACAAGTTGAGACATCTTAGTGCAAGTTAGTATAGCAAGGGTTACATCACAAAAAGGCTTGTGCCTGTATATTTTTCTTAGCAAGCTGGAAACTACCAATATATCAAGGACTAGGGCCAAGGCAACGGGAAGTTGGGAGTCAGATAGGGGTGAGAGCTGAGTGAGGTAAACTCTTGATAAGAGCTGTAATAAAAGTAAAGTAGCCCCGTTGCTAATTAATTGAGTCATCTGATTTGATTCTGTATGTGCATTGAACAGTAAAGCTTGATTCTGCTGCCTGTCTGAGACTGAGTGCCTTCTTTGGGCTAAAGGTGCCCATCTCTGCTTTGACAATTGCAGATAAAAAAACATAGATTACTAAAAGAAAACAACAAAAATGCTGTAAACTGGAGAATACACTAGACACACTAATTTGTGCAAATACCTACAAGTCTACTCCAATAAATATTCGAGTTCAACATAGGTGAGCTGACACAACATAATCCTGTATGGAAATTTCAGATCAGTAGACATGCTGATCTTAAAATTGGTGATTGTGGATCCCTCATTCTTACAGAACTGGCATAACTAGCGGTTATGAAGCAGTTACATTTGTGTTTATTTATTTATTTTGTATTTGTATACACAGTTTGGGTTTGAACCAAGCAGAATGCAAATTCAATATAATTTTTTTTAATTACAGCTTTATTTAATATATATTTGCCTCTCTTCCAACGTAATTTTGTTTTTCATGAGTGCTGTCATTTTGGGAGCAGTTGCTATGATGTTTGCCAGGAAAATAAACCTGGTGTTTCCTTGCAAAAACTTTTGGCACTATTTTTTTTACTTTGATTTTCGGTTACAGTTTTGGGTTTGGTGATAATTCTGTTTGAATTCCACTTATGATATTATGTTTGGTTATGAACAACATCTGTTCTTCCAGTCCATTCACTACTTGAACTTTTATTATACTCTTGAACGAATAGCACCAGAATGTGAACACAGTCCTGTGCCTTATTTATTTCCACTTTCTATACTCATAAAAATAAGAGTATGTTGAACTTATTTCCAAAGAAAATAATGATAAGGATGTCAGATAACTTTAATAACTATTGAATACTCTATGACTCTATTTTTCAGGCTATATAAAATAAGCTGCATGTGAAACTCGAAATGAATACAAAACCAAACCATAAATATAACAACCTGAGGGAGGTGTCAAGCATTTTAGCATGAAGTAATCGAAGAATATGTTCAGTCAAAGTTATTTCTTCACAATCATAATATATATTAATTCACTACATAAAACTGCATTCTAAAGTGAAGCATATTTTATAAATTTTAAAAAATACCTATCCTCCCGTTGTATTTTAAAATGGAGTCAATGGGTACCAAGGTCCCAATGTGCAAAAACTCTGAAAACTTACTGAATATGCCCACTTTGAATTAGCAAAGGTTTCACTTTTAAGAAAACGTACCTTCTGATTTTCTAAAACTTATGACAACACAAGTAAATTGGAAATATTATGGTTTATCACAGGTTCTTGGTACTATTTTCTCAAAATTAGTTTCCTGTTCATTTGGCTGCTCAAAGCAGCCGTTATTTATGAAAACACCCCCTCTGCCAACCAATATATTGCTTATCCTATTTTTGTTTCTGGAATTGAGTTTCTGTTCCTTCAGATGCATGATTAATTCTGTGTTGCTGTGTTACGCAGCCCACTAAGTGGGATTCACACGTTTTGGCAGTATGTGGTGAAGAGCATACACAAGCATTTCATTTTCTTTGTACAGATAACAATAAATGTGATCTGATCACAATGCATTGTATTTTCATAAAAACTTTACATTTTCAAAATAACCAAGACACCTGCACATTACATTTCTCGTGGTGTTATGCACATGCACAAAAGAAAAAAAAAATCATAGAAAAATTAAAAGGGAGAGTGTGCTATAGAGCTGGACCACAATGAAACTAATTGAAGCTCCAGAAACTAATTTTCATATTTTTTAACAGATGATGAGTCAGTCTTATTGAGGATATGGTAAAAAAGAAACTGAGAACAATGTTTCTGAGTGAGTAAACCCAAAACTGCAAACTTCATGCAGACCCTGGCACTGTGAGCCAGGAATGACAGCTCTGTTCTATCATTCTGTTTATAACAGCTATCCTAAAATTCAACCTGATTATGTGCCGTAAAAAAATGTATAATGTTTGTTCAGTTCATTTCACTTGATTGCATGCCACCCGCATGCTCAATCTTTCTCTCTAGACCACCAAAACGCATGGCAGCATGATACTGGCAGCAGCAGGCAATGTCTGCAAAATAATGAAATTATTAAGTGTCATTTATTTTAGATATTGTTATTTAGTCATCTACAAAACAGAGAAAGCATTTCATATCTGGGCATGAACATTCAATAATGTTAATAATAGCCCTTGACAATAACATTTTGAAGTGAATCTACGACCTGGGAGGTATTTTTCGTACGTGGATTACTCGCTTAGCCGGATGTAATTGTTGACGATTTGGCCTGATCCTGGATCTGTCGGTTTTTTGAAACTCTTGCTGGAAGTGTTGTCATAGCAACACATCCAAATCCGCAAACCTGCTCGGAGCAGGTTTGTTCTGCGTAAACAAGGATTAGTTTACACACGTGATCAGTGACGGTGCGTGGAGGTCATCCAGTCATGGCTTCGCCGTTCATGAATGAGCGACCAATTGATATTGGTGCGCAAATTATACGAAGAGATTTTCATATAGAGAGGGTTTTGCGCGATCGGCAAGATCCTTTATTGCTCCCGGAGGAAATTCTGTACGAAAGATACCGCTTTAGCCGAGGGGGAATATTGAACCTCAAAGATTTATTAGCTCCGTATATTCGAAGTCAAACTCGGCGAAGTCGGGCTCTCACAACCACACAGACAGTATGCATTGCTTTGAGGTTTCTTGCAAGGGGCACTTTTTTATATACTGTAGGCAATGCGGAACATCTATCGAAAAGTGCAGTTTGCCAGGCAATTCGTGAAGTCTGTTTGGCTCTGAAACATTTCCTTTGGGTTTTCATTGTGTTTCCTGGACACCTGCGTGTGCAGACAATAAAAGAGGCGTATCATGCCATTGCAGGTAGGTAATACACAGGCAAAAACACCCACAGTTCCATAAAGAATCCCACAATCAGCCTAACATTCTCATTACCAAGGATTTCCAAATGTGATTGGGGCACATGGGACTGATCAGAGTGGAGTTTGATCAAACATTATTTGGAAAATGCACCTCTCCTCCTGAAGAATAATCAGACACAGTGTCTTCATCAAATATTTGACCTTCGTCAATATCTCGTTGGTCAGACACAGGTTCAAGGGATATGACATTCCCTGCAACTGACCCAACAAAAAAGAGGGCTATATGGAACATACCTATGGCACACATGGAGGACAAATATATGCAATGACCATCCTTTACCTGAAATGAAGTGACCACTGCATCCTGCCACTGGTTCTGAGGAGGAGCTTCCCCCTGGAATGCCCTCAGAAACAGGGCGATGGGCATTTTGCTGGAGAGCCAACTCTTCTGCAGGGGTTAGGTCTGGACCGCGTGGACCTCCACCTGTTTTTTGCTTGTCTGCCTCCTTATTAGCTTTAAAATTTATGTTTTTTTATATTATATATGATTCTTTATGTCAACAATTCTTTAAATAGTTATATACCAATATTTACCAGTTTGAAGTATATTCTTGTACTTCACTTTAACCTTTTCCCATGTTCTCCTTGTGCTCACGTTTGATCTGGAATTATGACATATTAAATAATAATTAATCTGACACATAGGAAATGAAACGCTGCATTCAGTAAGTACAATGCACACTACTTAGCGTTTAATTTGACGGCCACTTTTTGCCAGCCGTCTTTTCTGGTTTGGGCTGGTTTTGCAGTGTTACCGCTTGTGCATATTAAATCTTGAAATTCTTCATGTCCTTCGAATAAAAGGTCTTGCGCCGCGTGTGTGAAAAAAAAAATGCGCCCGTTCTTTCGTCATTTTGTTACAGCCTATCAAAGACTTGCTGATCATGTTTTCTAGACTCAATATATATGGGCTTTTCACTCAGCGCAGGCGCGTGCATTCATCTCGTATGATTAGATCCAGCTACACTAATCTAATACACAGCTGCGTTTGAAAAATCGACTTATCTGGATGAGTTTCACTGGCATTAACTCATCCAAGATGAGGCACCTGATCTCGGATGGTTTAAGCGACGTACGAAAAATACCCCCCTGGCCTTAAAAGGCTGCTGCTGAGGAAGACGAGCAGTGAAGTGAACCCACATAGCTGGTCTCCTTTTTAAATGGTTAAATCTCACCATATGTAGTCTTTTTTCCATCTTAAAACAATAAGTATATGCTGTTTTGCAATATTTATGTAATCTCAAAGCACAGTTCAATACTTCTGGTTTGAAGTCTGTAAGTTCTAATGTTTTTTTTTCCACAGGTTCATTATAAAATGCAAAAGTAGGCTAGTTATTATATGTTTGTTTTATTAATTTTGGTTCACTTTAGAACAAAATTCCATGTGGAAAGTTATTGTATACCATGACTTTGAAGAAATAATTTCAATTAGAGAAATTATTGAGAAACTCATCTTTTAAATAATTTTATGATGTTGTGTTTAAAATGCTGCTGATCAGCTTACTCAAAACTCCAGGAACTGTGTTCAGTTGCAAACTATCTGTGTTACATGTGCTTGTTTGCACCAAGTCCATGCAGAATTTCACTGGGTGTTCATGTTTCACTACACATCTCAAAGAAACTGTGAAATCAAAGCTCAAAAGTTAGTAATGGTCCCATCCAGAGGTAATTACTGCCTCATGTTCTGGCTGCCCCAAACTAATGATCAGTTTAAGAAAATGGATGGATACATGGAATTAGTCTGTTAGTGGTCCATGCTGATCAGCAGCTTAACAGAATAATTAAAGGGTATACAGGCAGCATTGTCTGGTGTTAAAACTTATTCTATTCTATATTCTATTCTATATTATTCTATATATTATTCTATTCTACAGTATATTATTCTATCCAAAAAAAGGAAAACATGAATCCAGATATGTATTACATAAAATGGTGACTATGCCATTGTTTTATTTATCTTTCAGAGCCTAGGTTATTTCCAATTCAGCTTAAGTGTTTTTGCTTACTTATTATGTTGCAGTGGTTTTAACCTTACTGTATACTCTGGTTTATTTTCGTGCAATTCTATAATTTACAGCTCCATCTTTACAGTCATTATGGTACCAGTGATATGCTTTTAATTTTATCCCTTAATTTTTCACCCTATCATGCATTTTTCACCAACCTTTCTTAACTCAAAATGGCCACACTTTTCTATTTCCACACTGGAATAGTTACGCAGGATTTCTATGTATGAACTAAAGGGTTTAAAATACAGGCATAAGACTCTGCATAAATGACCCCAGTGCACGTGTGTATACGAAACAGCTGTCATTGCCCAAGGCCAGGAGCTTCAAATCTGCCAAAATGAACCTTTACTGTGCCAGAAGAGTGCTGAGTGTGAAGAGATAAGGACTTAAAAGATGTATTTTAGCCTTGTTACTCAGCAGTCTCTTCACACTCATTAACTAGTGTCAGTCTCTTGTGGAGTAGATATTTCTTTAGGGTACTTGATGCATCACTTTATTTCAGAAACCAGCTGTTATAAAATATAATGTTTTGAATTACCTTGCATTCTGCTTATATTTATTAACAACTGCAGAGCATATTGGAAAGGATAAACTTAAAAACAACTTTGTAGCCAAAATTCTCTTCAACAGTATTCCACCTTAAACATGTGTTAGGTTAATTCTAGGAAAATACATTTGTAACACACCTAATTTCTTAATTTTTTCTGTGACCTTTAAGTCTGATTTTACTAATAGAAGAGAAATTAAGCCAGAGAAAGAATTCAGTTGTTAGATCATTAACATAACACCAAATATTAATTAATTTTTAAGAATCATTTGAAGTCCTTCTGTTTTAATATAACCCTGAAATGTCACCATATTTGTAAAAGCAAATCTAACTACACTGTAAAATAATTACTGTGCGTATCTAAAGTGACTTTTTGGTAGACTATTTTAAATTTGTGCTTCCATAAATCATTTTGATAGATAGATAGATAGATAGATAGATAGATAGATAGATAGATAGATAGATAGATAGATAGATACTTTATTAATCCCAAGGGGAAATTCACATTTCACATTTTGTTGTGTTTTCAGCGCAAATAAAGTAAAGCAAAATCTATCATCAAGCCAAAACCATACAAAAGTCATACTATATGACTTTTACATTTTATCTGTGACTCTCAGTTTTTTTATTTTATGTACTTTATTGTCTTTTATAAATTTTCTTGGTGAATATGTTCTTGTTTTCTCTTCATCTGTATTTTACTGTAACTTTATTATTATTTGTTATATTATGCTTATTACATATGAGAGGTAACACATTTTATACATGTATTTTTGTGACTCATTTTGGCAAAATTTTATTTTATTCCTGTTTTGTTTTTTCTATAATTAAGTGAGGTACTTTGAATTTAGGGTGGCATGGTGGTGCAGTGGTAAAGCGGCTGCCTTGTCAGTGAGGAGACCTGGGTTCGCTTCCTGGGTCTTCCCTACGTGGAGTTTCTCCAGTGTCTGCGTGGGTTTCCTCCGGGAGCTCCAGTTTCCTCCCACAGTCCAAAGACATGCAGGTTAGGTGCATTGGCAATCCTAAATTGGCCCTAGTGTGTGCTTAGTGTGTATGTGCGAGTGTGCACCCTGCGGTGGGCTGGCACCCTGCCCGGGGACTTGTTCCTGCCTTGCGCCCTGTGCTGTCTGGGATTGGCTCCAGCAGACCCCCGTGACCCTGTGTTTGGATATAGCAGGTTGGACAATGACTGACTGACTTTGAATTTATCCCTGTAATTGTCAGGCTGATGTCAGCACGGAAGAGAGCAATAAAATCTCCATATTCATCACGCTTTAGCCCTCAATGGACAAATAACATCTTTGAAAATCACTAGCATAATTAGCTTTAATTCAAGGCCATAGTGTCAGGTTTTTCTTTTGACTCTCATTTTGCCTTTTAATTTTGATTCTGTCATAGCAATCTTCAAACACTTGTGTTTCTTTTAACATTGTGCATTTATTTCTCGTTTATTTTATGTACCTTGTACCTTATTGTCTTTATAATGAATCAAAGGGGGAAAGGGCCCCCCGACACTGCAGCTGGGGGACTTATTTTTGGACTGTTTTTTATCATGGTATTTGTAATGCTGTTGGCAGTGTTATTATCCTTGCTTTAGGGTAATTTTTAAGGACTAAGCATTTGAGATGCTGCTTGTAAGTTTCAGTTTGACCTAGGTTCTGCTTTGTTTTTGGCCTCCTAATTTTGAACTTTGTATTCTCCCTTAAAATGTAGTTCATCTCCTAGGTTCAAATTTTTGAAACTTGCAATAGCACAAAAAGAGGCTTAAAATGTGCATATGCAGGTGTCGCGATACATAAGATGAAATTTGACAGGAGAACATGTATATATTGTGAGATTTTTGAGCTTTTTTTAACTCTCCCCAGGTTTTGACGTCTCAGTTGAGGGTTGCTTGTCTGTCGCAGAGGCAACTGCTAGTTCACAGAGACACCAAGGCAACTGCAATTTCGCAGCCTCCACATGTATCACGTGTGTTGCCCGTTGATTGATGCAGGGAACATTCTAACTCAGCTACTGACTTGGCCCCATCACCGCTTGTTTGCTGTGTGTGTGTATTAAAGAGGTAGCTCCTGTTTGAAAAAATACCCTGACTGTTCCTGTTTTAATTGGAGTTAAGTCTTTCACCAATGGGTCCTCAAAAGGTGTACGATGCTCTGCTGCCACTGGAATTTGCATTTAAGCAAACACATGTTATAAGTGAAGCTTACTACAGTATATGATTAAGGATGGACTCTTATATCGGGTGATTTCCGATTACATAGGCAAAGGGCTGATTGAACAGTTGGTGGTCACAAGAGGGGATAGAGAGAAGGTTTTTAAATTGTTCACACTCATGTCTTGGGGGGTCATCTCAGCACAGAGAAGACAAGGGATCACATTTCGAAACTCTTTTATTGGCTGAATATGGGCCAAGATATGGATCAGTTTTGTAGAGCCTGATCTGACTGTCAATTTGTTCCTTTCATAGACCCGCTAGAGCTCACCTCTCACTGATGCCTATTTTGGATGTCCCTTTTGAGAGGGTTGGGTTAGATATTGTTGGTCCACTTCCCAAGAGTAAGAATGGTTATCAGTACATGCTCGTGCAATGAGGTACTCCGAGGTGGCCACTCTGTGGAAGGCCAGTGCTCAAGATGTTGCTGAGGCTTTATCAGAAATATTCATGCATATTGGCATTCTTTGCAAGATTTTTACTGACCAGGGGATGCCCTTCACTTCACTCATCACGAAGTTGATGTATGAGAATCTTGCAGTTAAACAATTGGACACCACTGTTTATTATCCGCAGATGAATGGCCTGACTGAAAGTTTTAACAAGACTTTAAAACTGATGATTTACCAGGTGGCCCATGACAACCCGACCTCCTGGGAGACCATGTTACCCTTCCTCCTGTTTGTAGTTCAGGAGTCCCTCCAGGCATCCACCAGCTTGAGTCCATTCGAACTGTTATTTGGCTACTGACCACGAAGGGTGTTAGATATTTTTCAGAAGGAATGCACAGGGTTTTGAAACTGATGGAGTGAGATTTGTCAATCAGATTGTTTCGTTCCAGGAACAGATTTCTAAATTGTCTTTTATTCTGGTAGAGCATCAGCAGCACAAACAGAAGGCCTAAAAACGTAATTATGACAAGAAAAGAAAACTTCACAAATTCAAAAAGGGCGAATGAATACTGGTTTTAATCTCATTTAACCCACATAAAATTCAGGCAAAGTGGCTGGGTCTGGCATTACTGAAAGAATGTATGTCTATTGTAAATTATAAGGTCAGTATTCCTGGCCAGCAAAAGCGCATACAAATCTTGCATGTGAATCTTTTTAAGGAGTGCTACGGATCCCAGGAGGTGTTGGCCAAGTCAGTGTCGGTTTCTCAGACAGAGGTTGCAATTGGTGATGTTTTGACGGACATCCAGAAGGCCAAGTTCCTGTTACTGATCGGAAGAAATTCTGATGTCTTTTTGGCCATGCCCAGCTGGATGGAAATTGCAGAACACAAGATCGTAACGGAACCCAGCATTATAATGCAGATGCACCCATATTGTCTTCCGGAAGCAACAAGGGAGATGATATACAAGGAAATGAAGCAGATGCTCGAGCTGGGTGTAATTCATGAAAGTAAAGCCGAGTGACAAAGGTCAATGGTTCTAGTCCCAAAATTGTATGGCTTGGTTTGGTTCTATATAGATTTTAGATAGTTGAATAAGATCTCCAAGTTTGATGCCTACCAAGATCTCCAAGTTTTGATGACTTGTTTGAGAAACTTGGACAAGCCTGTTATATTTCTACCTTTGATATCACGAAGGGGTACTGGCAGTGCCCTTACAGGAATTCAGTTGCGTGAAGACCACATTCACCATTCCCTTAGGGGTGGTTCTAATTCACCTGGCTCACTTTAGGTGTTGACAGTGTGCCATTGACTTCGTAGCAGATGATGGATCGAATTCTGCAACCCCATTCCGCATATGCTGAAGTATATCACTATGATGTGGTCATTTTTAGTAATGATTGGAGGTCACACCTCAACCGCCTGCAAGCGGCACTTGACAGCTTGCGGCTGGGTGGGTTGACAGGTAACCCTAAGAAGTGTATATTGGGAGTGTCAGAAATTTATTATTTGGGGTACTCTATGGGAGTTTTTTAAATCTTAGTTGCACAAGGTTGGTGAGGTGCTTTCATATAAGCGTTCGGAAATGCAGTAGCAGGTTTGAGCTTTCCTTTGTCTCAGTGGTTATTACAAACAATTCATTGCAAATTTTGCACATAGAGCCACTCCTCTCATTGACCTGACAAAGGGTAAATAAAAATGTGTAATTGTCTGGACTAATGGTTGTGAGAAGGCATTCTATGACTTAAAACCACTTTGTCATCATTCCCGGTTCTATGGAATCTGGACTTTTCTAAGGAATTCATTCTAGAAATGGATGTGAAAGCTTTTGGTTTGAGGGTGGTGCTGTTTCAGTGTTTTGATGGTTAGGAACATCCAATCACATTTTTGAGCAGGACATTGCTCCCCAGGGGTTGTAATTACTCAACCATTGAGAAACAATGTTTTGCTATTAAGTGGGCGGGGGAGACCCTCTACAACTACTTGTTTGTTGGCAGTTTACCCTAGTGACTGGCCATGCTCAACTCCAGTGGCTCCACAGATAGAAGGATACAAATGTCTGGCTCACTCGGTAAATTATTACCTTGCAGCCATTTACTTTTGACGTTCGCCACCGTCCCGGTGCTGTGCATGTCAACACTAACATTCTCTCACATCTGGCGAAGCCTGGCTTAGGTGGTCGCTGTTTCCACACTAGTGTAAACAATGCTGAGGCAGAGGATGTGAGACTTTGAAGCTCTTTTGATCCCCTCCCCAATGGTGATGTATGCCGGAATACGGTTGATGCGACTGTCGGGGTTTGCTTGTTTATTGCCGAAGCACCTTCATGTTCACAGCCTGCTCGCATAACATGTCTGTTGCCCGATGGTTGATGTGGGGAACATTCTAACCTTGCCCCGTAAATGCTTGTTTCCTGTGGTAACTCCTGTGTGAATAATTACCCTGACTGTTCCTGTTTTGATTGGAATAAAGTTGGTTTTCTTAAAGGCTTTTGAATCAGGTGTTTTCTTGAGTGCGAGACAGCGACTCACGCATCACATTATTCTCAGAAATTCTGACCCATCAGTATGCAACATTTCAGAAGAAGTGGGAAATAATGACACAGTTGATAAAGTAGGGAAATGCAGCCATAACAAGTTAAATGACGACTCACCCTTTACAATATTTCATATCATAGAGTTGCTGTTATAATATGCTTTGTTGTGATCTATACTAATAAAAGGCAAAGCCCTCACTGACTGACTGACTGACTCATCACTAATTCTTCAACTTCCCGTGTAGGTGGAAGGCTGAAATTTGGCAGGCTCATTCCTTATAGCTTACTTACAAAAGTTAGGCAAGTTTCATTTCGAAATTCAAAGCATAACGGTCATAACTGGAACCTATTTTTTGTCCATATACTGTAATGGACGGGGGCGGAGTCGCGTATCGCGTCATCACGCCTCCTACGTAATCACGTGAAACGCCTTGGGGCCGATCTGGAAGAAGGTAGCACAGCGCCTTGATTTAAACAATTCCATGTCTTGGTGGGTTTAATACTGTGTAACCATACATATTAACACATGTGCAATTAAACGTGTACATTTACGGGGTGATTTCTCAGGCTTAAAAGCTCGCCTTTTATTAAAAAAGTAAATGCAAACTGTTTTCATTCTGAAGGGCACAAACCACGTTGGATTTTGTAATGATAGTTGATTAGTAAGGTCTATTAAGAGATACTCACAGAATGATTAGTAATGCCTGTGAATGCCGATGCAAGTAGGAGAATGGGCGTGAACTAAAGAACGAATAATAACATGTACAGTAAATGTCTCTAAAGTCTGTCTATTAAAAAGTTATTATATCTTTCAATCCTGTGTATTGATTAAACTACGAACCTAACAAGATCACTACATGGTGTCAGAAGTGGCGGATTGGAAGAGGAATGTGAAGAAGAGGTTCAGCTTTTGAACGAGTCTCGTGTCTGTGAGTAACCCGAAAACGTGGTCAGAAAGCGCTAAAATGTTCTAGCAAAAGAGAAATAAAAATATGGAAGGATTACAGCCCCCACCAAATCTCCAGTTAAAGGGAAATGTAGCTGAAAATTGGAAAAGATTTAAACAGAGATTCGAGTTGTATCTTGCTGCGATTGAAGCAGATAGGAAAAGTGAAAAAATGAAAGCGTCTATGCTTCTACATGTAATTGGCGAAGAGGCGCTAGAGTTGTATAACAATTTTCAGTTTGAAGAAGATGGAGACAATATGAAATTGAACAAAATAGTTGAAAAATTCGAAGCGTATTGCAACCCCAAAGCGCAATGTGACGTTTGAGCGTCACAAGTTTTTTACATGTTTCCAGAAAAGCGGCGAAACAATAGACCAGTATGTGACGGAATTGCGTAATAGGAGCTGTTCTAAGAAGAAACCGTCGAGACATCAAAGGACCAATAACCTCTAATCAGAACACTAACATCAGCGAAACAAATATTAATGAGAAAACAAGTATAAATCAGGAAAGAACATCTCAACTGCAAACACAACCAGAAGATCAAAACGTCAAGTAAAAACACCACAACGACTCACTGAGACATGTTGACGATTAAAGGAACATTTTCAATTAAGAAATGCTGAATTCCTTTAACAGTTGTGCTTTTATTACATAGTTTGAATGCTGGATGTATGCCTGAAATGTTCTGGATAGTTCAGTTGTTTGAAGTGATAAAGTTTATCGAAGTAGCATTTGAAATGTATAACATTACTGAGCTTATAAGTACTGCCTTACTTCTCTTTAAGAAAGGAAGGTGTAATGATACTTGATTTAAACGATTTCATGTCTTGGTGGGTTTGCGTAGCTTATTGTCAATATCTTTACACCTGTTTTTAAGACTTATTGACTGAAACGGGCTTTCACTGTATCGCGGGTTTTTTAAATACAAGTGATCGCCCGCCTATCACGGAAGTTAGTTCTAGACCCATCAGTGATAGGTGAAAATCCGCGATATAGAAAGACCATATAAATAAACATTTTTATAGTTTAAGCCTTAAAATACCCATCCCACACGCTTTAAACACATGTAAACTTATAAAATACACTTTGTTGACACTTATGATATGTGGATGTCGGACTAAGGATATGAGTAACATCTCTCTATTATAAAACATTTTAAGTTCATGCAAGACAAGGCAGTGACACAGGAAAACAGCTGCTGTACAGGCTTATTGACACGCAGAGCGACAAGCAGCACAAAGTCCACTTCTCCTTAGCGTGCATTCAGCAAGCCCGCTCCCCCGCCCTTCACAACGCGAAGTGGCAGGAGCGTACCGCTGCTCGGAGAGGGGGGTTTGAGCGAACGTGCGTTCAGCCCTCACACACCCACACACACACACTCCTCCTCCTCCTCCTTCAGAACCGCAAAGTGACAAGCAGGCATTTTGGCAGAAGCAGCACAAAGTCCACCTCTGCTTAATGTGCGTTCACCTGCCCCCCTCTTCACAAAGCGAGTGGCAGACACATCAACGTCTGATCGCTGCGTGTAGTGTTGCTCTGCGGTGTTAAGAGTTTAGAAAGTGTTTAAGAGCATAGGAAGTGTTTATAAGAGTGTGGGAAAGGTTAAAAAGACAGACAGAAAGGTTATTAAGAGTGTGGGAAGGGTTTATAAAGCCTTAAAATATATATAAATAATAAAAGAAATATAGGTCGGTACTTCGTGGATTTTCACTTATCGCGGGGGGCTCTGGAACGTAACCCCCACGATAGGTGAGGGATGACTGTATTTCTGTTTTATTTAAACCTTTTAAGTTCGTATGCATAGCCCCATTTGGCTGTTTTAGTTTTTTTTTCTTTCTTCAGTAATATTTAATCTCCTTAAAGAAAAACAACATATGCATTTTACTTTTTTTGTATCTCTTTAGTAATATTTTAGTGTAAAAGGATAACCAGTATTTAAACCTTTTATGTTACTTTATAAAGTTATTTTACACAATGTTGAAAAATTAATAAGAAAGCTATATATTTTGGCAGCTGCTGCTTTAATTTTCAATGAAATGAAAAAAGCTCTCCAAGAGAAAACCTCAATGAAGAAGAAACAGTTTGCACTATCTAAAAAGTAGAAACCCTCATTTATAAAGGTTTGCTGCAGATGACTTAACTGAAAATAAATGAATAGTTCCTATGTGTATAATACATATTTATCTATTTTACTTATGCCTTTATTCCAGCAACTTCCAACATCTGAGGTACAATTTGTTACATTACTTTTGTTTCTTGCAGAACAGGCAGGTGAAGTGACTTCCTCAGGGTCACACAGTGGTGTCAGTACCAGGATTTGAACTGACAAAAGACGAAAACGGGCAAATGGGGCTATGCATACAAATGTCCATCCATCCATTATCCAACCCGCTATATCCTAAATACAGGAGCCAATCTCTGCCAACACAGGGCACAAGGCAGGAAACAAACCCTGGGCAAGGTGCCAGCCCACCTCAGGGCGCACACACCCACAGACACCCACACACCAGGGTTAATTTACAATCGCCAATGCACCTAACCTGCATGTCTTTGGACTGTGGGAGGAAACAGGAGTACCCGGAGGAAACCCAGACAGACACGGGGAGAACATTCAAACTCCACACAGGGAAGCGAACCCGGGTCTCCTAACTGGCACCTTTCACTGCGCCACCATGCCGCCTGCATACAAACTTAAAAGGTTTAAATAAAACAGAAATATATACCTTTATTTTTACTTCCTTAACTTGTGGAGGGTGTATCCTGTAGCAAAGCCCTAAGTTTTTTCATGAAAGCCCCTTTCAGTCAATAAGCCTTAAAAACAGATGTAAAGCTAAACTTGCAGCACCGCTATTCAATTACACTTGCCTAACGCCTCTCCTAAGGGGAGATACTGTGGGATCTGGGCATCCGTCAAAGCACCAATCACAGGCCCGATTAGAAAGCGGGAAGCTGTGATTTGTCGTCTCCCTCCCATGTAACAATCACAGCCCGTGTTACAACGCACTATGTATGTATGTATATATGTATATGTGTGTGTTTATGTATGTGTGTATATATATATATATATATATATATATATATATATATATATATATATTCATATGTGTATATATATATATGTATATATATGTGGATGTGTATATGTATATGTATATATATGTATATGTATATGTAGATATGTATATATATGTATATGTATATATATATGTTTACATAACCTCTTTAACACACTACTTCTCCGCTGCGAAGCGCGGGTATTTTGCTAGTAAACACTAAACCTCAAAAGTTTAATGCATAGACTGTATTGTAGTTGCATTTTAAGAGGATTAATGCTGTGTATTTACACTAAAGCATTTCCCTGAGTTTTCCTTAGTTTATACAGGCTACGTCTGGAAGCGTCAGGCCAATGAAGAGTTGCAGCATTTTGATTGTATACTCTGTGCTACATATCATGGCATAATATAATACAGTGGTACCTTAGGATACGAGTGCCCCAAGGTACAAGTTTTTTGAGATATGAGCCGTCACTAGGTCGATTTTTTGCCTTGAGTTATGAGCCAAAATTCAAAATACGAGCCATCAAAAAGCATTCCGAGGAACTGACGACGGAGGAGTTGACGGAACTACAGACACGGCAACATACGGAGGTTCTGCAGGAGATCGGTATGGTGGAGGAGGTTATCTCTTAAAGTGAGATAAAGGAAGTGTTTGCAATGTGGGAAAAAGTTTCGAACTTTAAAGAAAAGAAACACCCTGAAAAACTTACAACTGATCGTGCAGCGGCGCTATTTAATGACAAATGTTTAACGCTCGACTTTATTGAAAAGAAACACCAGATGCAACTGATCGTGCAGCGGCACTATTTAATGACACTTGCCTAACGCTTGACTTTATTGAAAGAAACACCAGTTGCAACTGATCTTGCAGTGGCACTATTTAATGACACTTGCCTAATGCTTGACTTTATTGAAAAGAAACACCAGATGCAACTGATCGTGCAGCGGCGCTATTTAATGACACTTGCCTAACTCATTTCAGAAACATTCTAAAGGGAAGGACTAAACAAATCTCCTTGGACAGGTTTCTATTGAAATGCCTTGAGAATGAAAGTGACGAAAGCATGGCAAAAAAGAAAAAAACTAGTGAAGAAGAAAATTAAGTTAAGCAAAAGTGAAGTGAAGGAAAAAAACATTACAATATGCTAATCGGCTTTGCCAACATCTGTTTATTTCTTTAGATTCTCTTTTATGTTTTAGGTTTTATTTTGTTTGTGTATAATATTTCTTCATTATAAATACATTTTTCTTATGTTGAAAACATTTAACAAAAAATTGGGGTGGTTTTTTGGGGGCATTTCAATGGGGAAAATTGATTTGAGATACAAGAATTTTGACTTACGAGCTTGGTCACGGAACGAATTAAACTCGTATCTCAAGGTATCCCTGTAATCTTCCACCCCCTGACCTCGATAATATGGAGCCAGATGATCCCACTCCCTATCCACCAACTGACAACTGTATTAAATGCAATAGTGTGGTTATTTCACTCTAAGGTATATGTTGGGCGGCACGGTGGCGCAGTGGGTAGCGCTGCTGCCTCGCAGTTGGGAGACCTGGGGACCTGGGTTCGCTTCCCGGGTCCTCCCTGCGTGGAGTTTGCATGTTCTCCCCGTGTCTGCGTGGGTTTCCTCCGGGCGCTCCGGTTTCCTCCCACAGTCCAAAGACATGCAGGTTAGGTGGATTGGCGATTCTAAATTGGCCTTAGTGTGTGCTTGGTGTGTGTGTGTTTGTGTGTGTCCTGCGGTGGGTTGGCACCCTGCCCAGGATTGGTTCCTGCCTTGTGCCCTGTGTTGGCTGGGATTGGCTCCAGCAGACCCCCGTGACCCTGTGTTCGGATTCAGCGGGTTGGAAAATGGATGGATGGATGGTATATGTTGTGTTTCATCTGATTCCTCTGCAGCAGTCTCATCGGCCATTTCTGTATGCTTTGGCATAATGTTTGCATCATAATGTATCTGCTATTACAGATGTTATTTACAGATTGAAATCAGAGAGCATAGATGTGCTCTTTCCCCTCCCGTTGCACGTACACTTTGCTTTTTAAGAGGGATCCACTCTTTTGTTTCTACCTTTTAAGTTTTTTCATTTTTTGTTTTTTTTTTATTTCTGGCATGCTGTGGCTGATATAGCTCACCAAATTTACTGCAGCAGTATCATGAGCCATTTAATATACTTACTCTTACTGGTGACACACACACACTTAGGCCACTAAAATTTCTTTGCATTCCTCTACTTCAAAGATGAGAATCTCTGTATCTCACAATGCTCAAAGTTTTTGCTTTTGCCTCTCTTTTCTTGTCATCATTGTCTTGCCTTACAAGTAAAAAAGGTTCATTATACTGTATATGTACCAGGTTGATTAGGATAGTCCATATGTGGTTGTTTTAGGGTGGCAACCAGATGGGCTTCAAGGCATGTTCAAATTTGCACACTTACAAAATGAATGTGAATTATAAAGGATAAATTGTGTACAAATGCGCATACTCCAGGTTTTATAAAATGTTTGTTTTTATGCTCAAATCCATTCAAAGTTTTATTTTCATTGTTCACCACCTTCTCAGAAATTATCACTACGACCACAAAATGACAAGGCATATTTTTTATTTTTAAATGTATATACACAATATTAACTTACAAACTTTCATAGTAGACAAATTAATATATATAACACATTATTAATATAAGGAAAAACAAATAAGTTTGAAATGGGATACATATCGACAAATCATATGACATCAGTTTTTTTTAAATGCTTAGTACTGTGTATAATTTGCTGACTTTATAACAAAACATTTGGCTGGCACTAGTAATACCACACAAGTAATAATTTTTAAACACCCGAAATAGCCAGAAAATGACTTTCTCCATATTTGCATACATGTGAATACAATAGGAATTTATCAAAATATAAGCAAGATGCAATATCATTGACATTTATGTTTCATATTTCAATCTGCTTGAAAGACAAAACTAAACTTCTCACAACTAAAACATTACAGTTTTGGACTTTTTTAGCATAAATTCATAGTTTGTTTCATTTACGATATTAGTAATTAGAGGAGGAGAAACAGAAGCCTACACTCCCAACTCCTTAACTGAAAACAGAGTATAAAACTCAAAGCAAGAATTTTTTTTTATTAAATAAATGTAAGCACCTGCCTTGAACAAATAGATATTCTGGATTTTTAATAAATCAATATTTCTTTGTAATTTGAGTTTAGCTGCATTTTGAAAATGTAAAAAACTTCTTAAGCTTAATTGAACGCATAACTTAAAGAAGTCATTCTTTCTTAGTCCTAAATAAATAAGCTAAAGCTGTGATCTGAGAGGTGGTTTGGCAGTTATTGGTTTTCACTTTAATAACTTATTAACTTTAAAAGCTTAAAGGTAAATTGTTTGGAATTCACCCAAAACCTAATTAGCTGTTAAGACTAATCAATGAAAGTTGTTCACAAACTTTCAAAAGAACTGGTACTTTGTTCTCGAGTTATAGTGTCTACACAATTTTTACCTTAAGCAGATGGGCATACATCTTTCCAAAAATGCCCAAGCCATGTTTCATGAAAATAGTACATCCTACACATATGATACAAAGGAAGTAAAACAGATATTAAGATGTTTTATAAATATAGGTTCCATGATAAAATAAATGTTGGCCCATTACAACCCTGTGACTGTGTGTTGGAGAAGTTTATAATTAGAATGTTAACCAGTATAATTCAATTTAATTTCATTTTATAAATCCAACCAGATATTCTTGAACTTGAGCTTCAAGATTATTGCCAGGCAATGGTAAGAAACATTTATAGTCAAATTCAGAAAAATAAGGTGGGTACAGTGGCAGGGGACTCTGGCTCTGACGTGGTCACTGGTGGTCCCTCCCCAGTGACCCTCTCATGTTTCCCGCTGCCTTACTTTTTGACAGACAGCCGATAGCTCTGTGACCTTCCTGGCCACACCTAAAGCAATGGGTGCAGTTAGCAGTCCCTTGACTTATACATAGCTTGCATTTCCCCTTTGTGCCAGACTTGGGTGGTTGCACAGTACTTGGGGAGTTGGCCTGCGTGGACTCTGGGTTACTTGCAACAGGGGTGAGAGCCTTCTCGATAGTTTTAGCTAAGGCTGAGACATGCACTGTCAGTTCCTGCAGGGCTGTGCGCTGTGCCTGTACTTCAGCCTGTGTTTGAAGAATGCTGGCCTGCACTTCAGTGGATGGCTGGCCTGCACGTGGTGTCTCCCCTTGCTGTATGGAACTGACTGTAACTGTTTTTGTCTTATGTAGCTGACCGAGGCGTGCCTGCCTCTCAACTTCTTCAGTAACTGCCCCGGTTATTATCTCTAAGATGAAATCATCAGTTACGCTCAAGTCTGAAAGGACAGATTTCAAGTCTCGCCTTACATAAGCATATTTCTCATTGATTCCCTGGTACAATGAATGAAGGAATATTCTTTGAACCAGCTTTTCATCATATTGAAACCCTGAACTGCTCTGTTGGGAAGCGAACAATACACGCTATTTCAATACCATTAAACGGTACATGAACTGTTGTGGGTTTTCCTTGTCCTGTTGTTTTGCATTACTAAGCTCCTGAAATAGTTTGGCACTACTCTTGTCTCTTAAGTGTGCTCTGAGAAAACGCATGAGCTGAGCTACAGTTAACCCATGTTTGATCATCAACATGTCTTTAAAGGTACCAGGTTTGATTATTTTTAAAACAGTTCGTATGACCTCTACCTCTGTAAACCCCTCAGCTAGCCCTTCATCCATCTGCCTGCACAGGGTGCTATAGTTAACATCAGAGTCAGAGTCAGAAATCTGCCCACTGTGTATTTTAAATTCTCTACGAGGCAATAAGGTAGCAACATCTGACAACTTAATCACATCAGTTACCTGGTTGGTTACAACAGATGATCTGTCTGCCCTAGCATTCACTATTGAAGGAGTTGCTGCTGCTTCAGCCTCTGCCACTAACTCACATTCCACATCTATAGCCTCTGGAGGTTGTTGCAGTTCTGTGATGAGGTCATTGAAGACTAACAGACGACTCATGCCTTGGTCCTCTTCACTTGCCAGCTTGTCACTTTTCAAAAAGTCCACAATGAAGTCGTAGAGTTCCACCTCTGTTGCATCACCCCCTGGCAAGTCTTCCTGTACCTCATTTTTGATAGACGCTGCAAGTTTGCGGAGCACATCTGTGTTGGCGGAGTTGATCAGCTGATGGAGCTGCCTCTGGATTCCACGTCGTAGTCCTAATAGAGCAGACATCTCCTCACCACTGGAATCTGTGGTGCATCACGTTAGCCCAGGAACTTGAAGTCAGGTTCAGTTATTCAAGATAAGCTCCCCTTAGGAAATGGAGCTTATCCCGGACGAGCCCCCAAAATTGTTACCCTCCCGGGCCTGGTGAGTGCCAGGGAGAGTGTACTCCTGTAGTCAGAAACAAAGAGGCACAAACTTTAGCTTGCGTTCTGCTTGGCTGCAGGATTTAATCTCATTTTTCATAACCACAAACACATAACATTTATTCCAGGGCTAACACAATAAGTCCATTGTAACACCAGGTATGTAACACTAACTGGAACAACTCATGTTACAGTCTATATACCATATTTTCAAGTATTAACAATATTACAGAACACATTTTACTCCATATAAAATAACACTTGTAAAATTATCCGGCTGACATCTTGCTTCTCTTTTTTTTTCATTCTAAAACCATATGATTGAAAGCTTATCAATTATCAAACTGCTCATATTCAATAACCACATAAACATACCGCAATACATTGACATAAACCAAGATAAAATGTGTATCAGCCCTTTAACGTGTCTGCCGCTTAATGTGGAAACAACCCTCGTGGCTTTAGCTTCGCTGTGTATAGCTAAACATCTTATTTTATCAAATTACACCAATAAATACTTTACTCCCAGCTTTGCACGTTATATACACAGCTTCACAACACTCTTATATCTTACTCAGGAGTATTACATCTCGTTTGGAGGAATATTAACCCACCTGTAGTCAGAAACAAAGAGGCACAAACTTTAGCTTGCGTTCTGCTTGGCTGCAGGATTTAATCTGCCGCACTTGCCTCTGTGGTGTTTTAGGGTTCCTCCCTAACGATAGCACCATCTAGTGACCGCTTCCGGTATTTCCCTTGACACAGTGTTCACAGCAGAGCACCAGGCACCATGAATTTGACATTCAATGAACTGTGATGCAATTAACTTAATACTTATCTTTTTTTTTTTTTTTTACTGCATGCTGTTTATTTTTACCCTTTTACACATTACTTCACCTGACCTTGACAGCAATGCCTTTTTGCCATCTTTGCTGATTCAATATTTCAGCTGGCCTCTTTTAGCTTCCTATCTCTGGACATAGGTGTTCTCAATCTTTTCTTTATCTCTTCTTTTCCCACACTAGCAATTCTGCTGTAAGCTTAAAAAAATGCAAAATGACTGATTTTTAGTTAACTATTCACTTGACCTATCTTATTTTCTCAACATTCTAATTTATGCTTAATCTAATGTTTTAGAAGCTTTTAATTACTTTTTATGTCTCTTTATGTAAATTTGTTATTTCTATGTTAATATAAAAAATTTTCCTTCTACACTACTTGTTCCCATAGGGAAGGAGAAGAGGTATGTGTGCATGTGATTAACCCCACATGCTGGAGTTTCAGCATAAACTAGACCCCCCTGCTGCCTCCCATGTGCTTGTGTCACAACAATCAACTGCACAGCAGTCTGGGTTATACTATTAAAGGGGTATGCTCAGTATTCCTTACAGGTCACATACAATTCCGTACAAAAAGACATTAGGTTTAAGACACAAATACACCAACATATTTACAGCTTTCTTCTGTGTGTGCACTTTATGTTTAAGTGTATTTACAAGTTTGTTTTTTTTTTAGCCCACCACTTAGATCAGCATTATTTAACATTGACTGCTACAGCTCTGTGATGCCATGCTGGCCTTGGAAAGCATCATGGGGCACTGGGAAAAAAAGTTTGTCAATTAATTTCTGCAATGTGTTCTAATAATAAACTAATATCATATTCTTTAAGACTATTTTAAAGTGGTCCTAGATTTGTTGGCTCCCTTGGTTGTGGTTTCACAGTATAAATGGTAAATTGGTAAGATTTAACAATTCCTCTCTGGGAATTGGTATCCTATCATGTTGAAGAGGTCTGCATGCCCCTGGGAGCTATGCTGTCCAGAGCAGAAGTTCCTGGTAGGTGTGATGTGACTTTGGCAGCAGTTGAAGGTAGAGGTCTTAGCAGACTGGGACCAGATACATAAACCATCTAGGTGAAGAACCTGAGAAAGACCCAGGGCTTGCTGCGAGGATTGAATCTCCCAGATCACTTGGGAACTCTATGAGATACCCCAGCATGAGCTGGCAAGTATGACTGGGGAAAGAGACTTATGGGCCTCACTGCTAAGACTGTTGCCCCTGCAAACTAGTCCTGCACAAGTGGTGGAAAAAGAAAGAATAAATAAACAATATCACAATTGAAATACTAATTTACACCTCTAAATAAAGATATTTTTATTTGTGTAATTACTTAAAAAATTGATTATGAAGTATATAGTTATTCATATATTTAAAATCTCAGCTGTCTTTCATAAAATCTTTTCATTCATTTTAACCCAATATCTACTCAAAGGTGAAAAGAAATAATGTACATTTATTTCTGTATTTTTGGAAGTTGTTGCAATGCGACAGCTTAATACATTTGTTGTTACATTTGTTGGGGTCATGCGCTAAATTTTGGATTGATTGATCACTTACTGTCATGAAAGCACATGGCAGTTATGAAATTTAAATTTTTGTTTGACATTTATATTCGTTTATTTTTGTTTTTACAATGACGCCATCTAGAATATTAACAGACGTTAATATTAACGTTAATATTATTTTAGCATACCATTGTCCCAGCAATTTCTTATCACATGACTGGGTGTCCACCTGATGTAAGACATTATCACCATGTCTCTAAAATACATGGCACTGTGGTCTGCTCAGTATCCTCTTCTATTGGGATGAATTTGAATCTTTTGGATCTTTTTATATTTTGTTTTGTTAGACATGATAAAATGTGACCTGACACCCTGGCAGATAAAGAAAGTTTTAATAAGGTTAATGTATCTTTTTCTTATCAAAGATATTCTGTAATGTTGAAAGTCCCAGATCAGTAGTAAGATATTTTTAGGAATTTTATTCTCAACCTAGTTGTACATACCTAATAATACGTAGAGTATATAGTTATTGAAAAATTAAAAATATATGATTTAGACATTCCAAGTTAAATTAGGGAAAATGTTACCTAACAGTGTTATGTAGATTCTGATATGAGTAAGAACGTTAAATGAATAAAACCCTTCATTAATCTGTGTAAATGAAACGTAACCTAATAACAATTAACATTAAATATTACCCGAGTGAGTCTATTTTAGATTTTATTGAGCCTAATATAAAACAAATTGTTTTGGTAAATCACCCTTTGATTATTGCTTTCTCATTTACAAGAGATACTAAATGACGACTATACACTGAAAAAATGATTGTTATGGAATTTGATCTCACATAGGACTTTTACAAAGAAAGCTCTTGGTAATATGCCAACCATTCTCAATCAAATTTTCACACTATCAGCTGTACACATGACTTGGGAAAGCCATTTCCTTTGCTGTTGCAGACCTAAATGTGTTATATTGAATTGTATGATATATGTATAGAAATTTATTTTGCTTGGACTTTTGACAGGTTTCGATTGGTTACAGTGAAAATTGAAAATATGGAAATGGGAAAGGGTAATAAAATGGCTAGCAAAAATTAGCATTCAGTATGAAACTAGGTGGTGATACCGAACAAAACAAAAACCTTTTTCAAATTTAAAAATATAATAAGAAGTGTAATTTTCTTTTTCAGACAAAAAGGTTTAAATGATAATATTTTCCTTTCATGTGCACACATGCAATATATTGCATACAGTTAAGCATTGTGCCCCAGATGACTAATTTGTTTTCTAGATGACATTCTTGACATTAATGATGTCATAAATAAATGCCACTTTTCTTTTTTGAAGCCTCATAAAAGTCATTTTCTATCACAAAGGGTAAACTGATATGACAAATACAGTTAGAGGGCATTCATTTGACAGTGATGTTTATATCAAAATGCTGCTGTTCCAGGGTCTTGTAAATGATAAAGGAAATCAGCACTCTGACCTTCTAATCAGTGGCAATGTCCCTAATTAGTTACAGTATGGAAATTATCACATGCTAATAAGGGCTGAATATTGCTCTGATATGGAGCTGAAGTTATAAGGAAAATGCAACAGGTAAAATACAGCAAGAAAAGAAAAGTATGCTGACATAATCTGTAAGTCAAGGTGGCAGTAGAGTTAAAAATCTGTGGGGAGACCTAAGACTCCTTTGGTTTTAGGGGTGAATAAGCCAGCCGTCTAAAGTAAAAGCTGCTGAACCTTTCGAAATTCTTTAAAGTCATTTTGTGTTGCTAGGGATAATATAAGAAAAGTAAAACACCAAATATAGACTTTATTGTTACAGATGTTGTTGCTAAATGCATAAAAAGGACAGATCAAGGGAGCTTAAAAAGCAAAATGATGATGTCTAATGAAATGCTGATTCACTGTGTCTTGTTTATTAGGTTATTTTGCTTTACTTGTGATGCCATCCCTATCTGTTTATGCTGTCGTTCTCTTTTGATCACTTCCCATTAAACTGCTAGCACCATGTCTTGCTGCTGAGTGTTGGCTGTTGCATCATTCACAAATGTTCTATGTGCCAATTATTTTCTTGGATGTACCTGTATGTAGGACTTAATAACACATCCTTACTAATTGGTCATTAAGTTCTTTACGGCCTGTTCTTGTGTGTCTGTTTTGTGTAATTACTCGTGTTTTGAACTTTTGGCATTTGGTTTTCATGTGTTTTATTGATCACTTTTAGTCTTGCTTGTATACCCATGTCTTCTACATTTCTACATATGTTTCCTTTTCAAATGTCCACTTTCTTTAAGGATTCCAGTAGCCCTAAAACTTTTCTTCTTGAACATTTGTCTCTTGATGCATAAAGGATAGCAGGTACAACTAGTTATTTTTTTTTTATGTCTGCTGGATCAAAGATGTTATTTTTGGAGTTGCAGAAGTCAAGGAAAAAAAAAAGCACTGCATAAATAGTTAAAAAAAGAAAGCTGGAATTTATTAACAGAAAGCCACACCAAAACATCTTATACAGTGAAGCAAGCCAAACCTCTGAAATAGGAGACGCACAGGTCAAAATTCAGAAGGTGTCACAAAGAAGCTAAATCAGCTGCTCGTCTAGGGGATGTGCAAAGGCCAGTGAGTTATGTTGACTGATTGAATATGCACTGTTTTTGCTTTTTTTGGGGGGGGTCTGGCTTGACAACACAAGGATGTGACTACATGATAAAGTGGGCTGGGGCCCCTTGAATAGGCGTACCACCTACTCTTTATATAAATACCTGCTGGAAACATTGTAACACCATAAGTCGTTCGGATCTTTTTTACAATTGTTATTTTTCTCTTTTGATGCACATTCTACATTTCTGACAGCACATTTTACACATTGCTTTTGTCATCTCTGAATATCTATGAGAAAGATGTCAATGTAGGGTTTGTACACATTGGTTGTTAGTTAAAACCGGCAGATGTCCATACCAACTGCATAGAGATGGATGTGAAGAAAGCTCTTTCAAGCTCAATTTTGTAGTGATTCTACAGTTTTGCATACTTATTTGTCAATAAAGAGGGTATTTTGTTACCTTCCTGTTCCTTTCTGTGTTTTTCATACTTGTAGAATTTTTTTTCTTGCTTTGTTTTGTGTCATCTACTAAAACAATTTAATATCTTGTTTAATTTTTAACCAGATGCCATTTTGTTTGCTATTCCCGATCATGTCTAGTGGCCACCACCTTGTGATGTCATGCAGTGTTCCAGTATAAATATGCCAGCATGCGCCATGGTCCGTATCCCTTGTTGGATACTCTCTGTAATCAAACCTGTGGAATTAGCTTTCTTTTCAAGTGGGCTCAGCATTAGGAAATTGTACTTTTTGCTTTTGATCCTGTTTTTCTCCTATTAATTCAAGTTTGCTTTTGTCATATACTTCATTCTGCCTTTTGATCTTGATACTTCTTGACTCCATCTTCAGCCTTTCATTAAGTCTTAAGGTTTTTCGCCACACAGTAACTTCAGGCATTCTACACGTGCTCATAAAAAATGTAGGATTGCTGCTTAGAACTTTAATGATTAGACCTGTCAATATGTTTTACCAAAACATACCATATTCTTTGTCTCACTATTCTTGTTTAAAATTATGGCTAATGTACTAATTTTTTTTTTTTAATTTTACATGTCTGCTGATTATTTTAATGATAATTAAGAAGTCAAGCTAAATTTTTGTGCTACCATTTGTATTGGGCTACTGGCAGCACAGACACACAGCTGCTGCTTGTAAGTGGTCAGACAGCAATTAGTAAACAGAAACTAAATCACGGTCTTGGAGAAATTAACTGGCTTATCTAGAACAGAGCTGAAGTAGGCTGTTTGGCTAGATGACTCTGCTCAACTGACAAACATTCAGTAGATCAAAAAGACAAAATAAGAACAAGGACTGCAGTAGCCTCTGTTGGAAAATGACAGGTTGCACATATAAAACCAACACCTACACGAGAATTGTCAAGTTTGCCAGACCATCCTAATGCCACCCTGGCAACTAGCTTGCTTGTGCTTGTTGTAAAATGCAAGTTCACAAGTGCATAGTAATAGAATATCATTCTGTTCAATGGAGAGATTATTGACTCTTCTGACTTTTTCCAGAGTGTCAGACATCATTATTTGTAATATCAATAATTATGTCATTTTATGCTACTTTTTCATGTCTATTTTTTTTAATTTGTATTTATTAATATTTTACTATTTTTCTGTTAAAGATGTCATCATTGGTGCCATTTTGTGAGGCCATCAATATCTGTGGGCATGGCATGTTAAATCTTTTCAGCCATGTTGTACCATCCAGCCATCTATCCATTTTCCAACCTGCTGAATCCGAACACAGGGTCACGGGGGTCTGCTGGAGCCAATCCCAGCCAACACAGGGCACAAGGCAGGAACCAATCCTGGGCAGGGTGCCAACCCATTGCAGGCCATGTTGTACCAAATCAATTAATTTTATCTGACATTTACTCTTTGTATTTTTCTCACAGTAACGTCTTGTTATTAAATTGTGACTCATTTTGCCTTTTGCTCATTAAAAATGGTAAGTTTATTGACTTCTTTATCGTCTATATGTCTACATGTTAACTCTTTTGTTTCTTAAACAGTTTGCTAGTTAAACTGACCCTACCTGCATGACTGCTGTTTTGAAACTATGCAGACACTTTAGACCACATAGAATCAATGAACAAAGAAAGGCCTGTATTTTAGCTCTTTTCGTTGGCTATTATTAGGGATTGTTGTGGATTTTATCACTGTGTGCGGTTTTCTAATGTCATGTCTGTCACTTAACTCTAAGGTAGGGGTCCTCAATTTTGGCTCTGGAAGGCTTCACTGGCTTCAGGTTTTTGTTGCAGTTCAACTTAGTGTATTAGTTAGAAGCCAATTATTGGTGCTATAGCAAATATTGATCAAACAACGCTTTGAGCATTGTTGTAGTTAACTCTTTTAAGTTTTGCAGATGTAATTGCTGCTTTTAGTCTCCATTAACAGTTTTTGATTGGTTCTGCTTTTCCTAACCCATGACCAATTAATGCGATGCAAATGACAAAGGAACCAGCAGCTCACAATGTAGTTTGGTTCCATTTACACCAGTGTGTGTATATCATGAAGTATCTGTCTATAAAAAAATAACAAGACACAAAATTTTGGGGAAAAAAAGAACAAAATAATTGAAGAACTAAGAATTACTAATCCGTTATAGTCTACAAATAATATTGATGGTATTCTCTGAAAACAAAAATCTATGCAAAAGAATGATCTGTAATGGCAGAATGAAAGCTATTAAATGAAACAAATAGTGTTATTAGCAAGAATTGGCTTCTAATTTAGAAACTGAGTTAGAAATAAATATTGCAGACAGAGTGGCCCTTCAGAACCGTTACTTCAGAGGTAAATGTTGTCTCTTGTTTATGTGTTAACAGTACTTTGGCATGTATTAATGTGGGAAACACTAAAGTATCTACTTATGATTGCAGCACTGTGTTATCAGTCTGGATAAATTGCACAAATTACTCACCAAGTTTACCAATAGATGCAAAAAGGAGACACTACAACAATTTGGCTTGCTACGACCTGGAACTGTGGCATGCCTCACAGCTGGCAGGTATGAACAAACATGAAAGCAGCTTCATAGGAAGCAGAATCCCAGTAAAAGGGCTCAAGTTTGAGCCAGGCTCAGCACTAATTAATTTAGACTGACACTACCAAACATCCTTCTCTCAAATATTCACTCTCTTGACAACAAGTTAGATTACATCAGACTCTGTCAATGAACTCAGCCTAAGTTGACAGATTGCTGTACATTTTTTTTTAGTGAGACGTGGCTTCATGATAAAATCCCAAACTCAATCGATCTAGATGAACTTACAGTCTTGTTGAATTTGGAAGCAGAAGGCAGTTATCTGAGAGCCTGGGAAAAGTAACTATTTCAAAGTTTAGTAGAGATGGTTCAGATACTCTTGTACCTTCTGGCAAACAGCAGGGGAACAAGCAGATTGTGGGAGTGAGGGGAGGGGACATCCACAATGTTGGAGGCCTTGTGAATACAGTTTTTTTGGAAAATGTCCTGGATGAAGGACAGAGAGTACCCAATGATTTTCTCTGCAATGTGCACAATCTGCTGGAGGATCTTGTGATACAGTTGGTCAGAGTGTTGTCTATGGTGGCTTATTAGAAGGTTGTGACAATGGGAGTAGGAAATCTGGCCCTCCTTAGTTGCCACAGAAAGTAGAGATGCTGTTGTGCCTTCTTGGCTACAAAGGAAGTGTTGAGAGTCCAGGTGAGGTACTCTGTCAGGTGCACACCAAGAAATTTGTTGCTTCTGACTGTCTGCACAGTGCGGCCCCCAGTGTGAAGGTGAACCTGGTGGGCTTTGGACTTTCTGAAGTCAAGAATCATCTCTTTTGTTTTGTCCACATTTACAGACAGGTTGTTGACCTTGCACCAAAATGAAAGCCACTTTACATCCATCCTTTATGCTGACTGCTATGATGCCCACGACTGTGGTCTCATCAGCAAATTTGATAATGTTGTATGAGTTACACATTGCAGTATACTCATAGATCATCAGTATGAACTGGAATGGGCTGAGTACACAACCCAGGGGCCACCTGTGCTCAGTGTGATGTTTCCAATGCAGTGCAGGAAATATTTTCAATGTGGACTCTGTGTAGTCTTCCAGTTAGAAAGTCTAGGACCCAATTTCACAGGGTATGTGTCCAAAAAATGAAGTCTGACTGCATTTTGCTCGCGTACTGAAGTGTCAGCATCGCACTGCCAGATCTAAACACTAGCGTGGAGAGTCGCTCATGTACTGAAGTGTCTATACCTGTAGGTGGAAGCTGCCATCACACTTTTCATAACTGATTTTTTCCTGAATAAGGAGTGGCATTGCACATGAACTTTTTTCAGCATGTGTTGATCAAATACAGGAGGCTCTGCAGTCTACTTTACGCTGTAGGAAAATAAGTAAATAAATATAGGTAAACAACATTCGATGTGGCATTTCTATAAGTAACATATAAATGTTTTTCATATAAAGACCATCAAGAAACATAATCGCAAACAGAACTTTACACAATACCTTGGCAAGCTCTGTAAGCCTTGCTGTTTTGTTGAAGGACATGCGTGTGGCAGATTCACTGGCAGGATGACGGCCAACTTTGTACTGCCTCCAGATAGTCTTTATGCCTGGTGCTGCTGCATTGTTCTTCTGTGTGAGTGGCCGTTTCTTGTGGGGATGGCTTCTGTTCTCTTTCTCCGATGTAGAACCCTTATGCTCATCTGAGTTCATCTCTCTTATAGCACGTCTTTATCTGAAAACTAACAGTGTACGATCGGGAGGAGAGTGAACGTGACTGAGAGAATAAAACTGGATAAAAAAAAAAAACCTAACCTTTACAAGTACCATAACTTTACACCGGCTGTTACAGACTCAAATCAAATGTATGTTTTTATTCTACTGTATAATGGTAACATTAAGAGCAGCTCACTACTCAAAAAGGTAAATGTAGGAAGCACCCAGAATCGAACCCGCAACCTCTTGATTGTGAGTCAGCAGTTCTTACAAGCAGTTGTGTCAGCATTGTACACTAAACCAATTTCTTTTTCTTCGGTTATAATCTAGAATATAAGTGCATTTGTTTTGTTATACTTGCACCTTTTGTGAACGTGTTGATTTGATATTTGGACTTCGGTCTTCACACATTATACACTTCATGTCAAATTTTTTTCATTAGTACTATAACCTGAAAAAAGTTTCTGTTTTAAGTATGTGTTCAACATTTCCTGTCATCCTACATTTACCCAGATCGTTGCAGACACAGAACATACATGAAATGCATGGGTTCCAAATAACGATATATTACTTACTCTATACAACTCCAGGCACTTCACACCTAGACAAACAGACTTGAGCTGGGAGAACTTTTTGTCCGAGTTGAGCTGCGGTGGTGATGGGGGTGGGATAGAAGGCTGCTTGCTGCTTGTGCTGATCGACATATTTGCAAAACAAAAGACTCTAATGGAGCGGTGCAAAGGAATTTTTGTTGGCCCGGGATTACAAGTTTTTTTGTAGGCTTCAGGGATTCTAGTGTTAATTCATGCATTATTTCAAAGAAAGGGATCCTGAGTTAAGATCATGAAAGAGCAACTTACTATAGTCAGTCTAGAGAAAGGGTCAGCTTGTCAGGCTGAAGTACATTGTGGATGCATTCATGAGGCCGCCATGTAACTTAGTAAAGGCCATGCAGGGGTGGGCACAGCATGCAATTGAAGGAATGCAATTTAAGGAAGGGAGCAGAATGACACAAGATTGGTTAAAAGTAACAATCCAGAGTAAAAAAGGCATTTCCTGCCTGTAGGGGTCGTCTTTCTTTTGTTTCTGCCCTTAGACCAAATAGAGAGGTGGCAACATTGCAGAGCATTTAAGAATGCAATAGTTGCTGATTGTGCCTGTTTTTTAATATATTTTTCTCTTTGCTTATTATAGATATTTCCTAAACACAGAGAAGGTTTGGTGGAGATATTTATATTTATTAGGTACACTTCTTTTTGTTAAATTTTGTTGACTTATTTTTGTGCTTTAAGGAACAACTTCCTGAACAACATATTAATAGAAGAAGACTGCCTTTCATAGTATATACACATTTTTTCTTTTGAGTTGGGGACATTGGATTGCACTGTAATTACTGTAAATAATCACCATTTGGTTTCAGTATTGATTTTTGTGTGTCATTGCTTATGGACTGTGTTACAAAGCCCACATGACACGGTTTTTGGCTTTTTGTTGAAACCCAATATCTTATCTGTGGCTCTGTCTCTTAGATCTCTCCTGATAGTCCTGTTCGGACCTGACATACAACAATGGCCAGTGTGTGTTTTAGTATTAACATTTCAACAATATGGAGTGTCACATATCTCCCAAAGAAAATGTGCTAGAATAACAGCCCACTTTCCCCGGGGCCAGTGTTTGTGAGCTCAAATATGAGCAGAAACGTTTCTGTAGACTTGTTCGGGACCTTATGTGCTATGCATGCGCTGTGCTGCAAGGGATTTGAACTGTGTTTCTGCTTCTACACACTCTGTTTGCTACATAACCACCTGGATCTGGAGTTGGTTGAACTCCTTCACAAGCCATTGCACATGCTTTGTTAACTCTGGGGGCTCGGTCAACCTGCCAATAATGCCACTTCTGTGGTCTAGATACAGACCCACAGTAACAAAAAAGTAATGGTAGGACCAGCTGGGTTATCCCTTTTAATAAGTTCATAAGCTAACGTAAGAACAGTGCTCAAGGCACAAAAGAAAGTGCTCTTGATGGGCAACAAAAGTAAAGCTTTGTCAGGAGCTCTGTCTACAGTTATGCAGGGTTCACTAGTGACCCCATCTCCTAGGTCTCGTCTGTCTTTATGGCAGCTATGCTGGAGGGTGTGTGGCCAATCTGGGCAGAGTGTGGGAGTGCTTGCTGACTTCTTCAACTTCAGATCTGGACTGTGGTAAATGAGACAACATCATTAAGTGACATAGCCCCCTTTCTTCCTGGGTTGGTATGGCTTCATCAGAGCCAGGAACGTGATCCCTGGGCATCCATTCATGACAGTATATACAGTATAAAGACTGTGTTTTACTTTGTTATTTTGAACCAGGTTTTTCCCTCATTATGTGTGCAATGTGTACGTTTCTGCTTATTGACTATGCTAAATGCCTTTAACTGTTCTCCAGCTAACCTCTGAAAGAAGGTTCAAAAAGGTAAAAAGTCTCTGCCACTCATTATGACACATTTTCTCCTATGAGAACCTGTTCATACTACCAAACACCACACTGGTCATGGAGAGTAGTAGATTAATTTACAAATGTCTTTCAATCTTTGGTGAATATACAGCAGATATATCAAATGTATTGGCATTTTCATCCAAAATCGCTTTATGGGAAGAAGTTTTCATTATTGGGCTGAATATATCAGTATAGCATCTTTCAGCTGATGACATCCTTGGATATTTTGACGAAAACATAGTCAGGCGAAGTGTTTGCACTGGGTTTTGAGAGTATATAGGTAAGCACAAATGGAAAAAGAAGTGGACAAGTGATCACGTGGTCTTCCCACTATGCTCATCCTCTGAAAATGAAAAGAAAATAAGTAATTACTCTAAGTAGGGAGAAAAGGGGAGAACATCTATGTTTGTAAAGAATCACCATAATGTATGATATGATATTATAGTGGTGAAGATGTCATTTAGAAGTAGTAAAGCTAAATGTCCAATTGAAAAAATCAGTAAAAATCATTGCTTTTTATTTACAGTTTCAGTTCAGATCAAATCCTGGTGCAAATATAATCTTTTAAGGCCAAAAGTGAAAAATTCTGTCCAGGAATTTTAATATTTGCAGACTATTAGAAATATTTCATACAAATGGGACTTCCCATCTGTATTTAATCTTTAGGTACTTCCAAAGTTACACTTTTTTATGTTGGTGTGCGCCTACAGCCTATAAGAAAAGCATAATTTCACATTAGTACATTATACATAATGAAACACATTGTATCAATAACAGACTTTTAATCTGCATAGTGTGACACTTAATATAGTATAGAATGTGCTTTAATGTGAAAATAAATTAATTTTAAACCTACATATTACATTAAGCAATATGCCTTGGATCCCATCCCATTTCTCAAACACATTAACAAAATAAAACACAGTTTCATTTTCAGTACTGCTGTTTTAAAAAACAGAAAACATGCAGAGGTATACATCGGAACAGCTGGTAGAAGCGATGGAGCTGCCAAGGGTGTAATGTTGTTCACATTGCATTACTCCTGCTGGTCTTTTTTTCTGCTTGTCTTTTGTTTGCTCTACAAGCTCACATTGCGAAAACACTTTCAGATCATGCACCTTTTTAAAATGATACATGAGTAACACTACATAAAAGCCACACAAGTCCCCATGCAGGTATATCTGTCTGAGATGCACCTGACAAACAAAGACCAGAAGCAGTGTCTTCCAGTGACATTCTTCAGACCTCTGCTTACACAATGTCATGCAACAAACTGTACTTAGATGCTGAAGACATTATATTAATAACACTTGCCCGCGTGAGTATTTTGATTTCCTTGAAGAAAATGTTTGTAACAGTAAAACAAATCATATCAAATCAAATCATTTCTTCAGCTACTTTTTAAATGCTATTAAGATATATCTTTAAATTAAAATATTTAAACTTTTCATATGCATTTTTCTGCACCTGCTTTTTCAGTTTATGGTCACAGAGTCCAGAGACTATCCTGACAACATTACACACAACATGTGAATCATCCCTGGACATGGCAATAAACATTTACAGGGCTCTCGCATGCACAAGCTCACACCATTTCTATAGTGCCAGTTTAACTCTTTTAGGGCTAATTTTTTTTTTGTCTCTTTTCTCCCAGGGCTGAATATTTTTCCAAAAACTTTTTTTAAAAAAGAACACAAAACAATTGTTTAACATATCAAATCAACAAAAAATATTTATTTTTGACTAATATAACTGTTTTGCATTTTGTATGAGCCTGCATGCTATATAATTTAACATATTATTATTTCACATACTGTACATGTTACAAAGCAAAGTCCTGCAAAGTATGATAACGCTCAAAGCAGCCAATTGCATGCATTGCCACGTTGCACTGCTTACAATACGTGTTGCACTGGTGCCTCTTTTTCAGTTGTCTGTTGCTGCACACAACACAGTCAGGCTTGTACTTTTTGTCCTTATATGTTGCAGGAAAGTGGCGCTCAGTCAGCCTGTCTGGCACTGCTCTTTGTGCTGGCCTTCCTCGCTTTGCCAAAGGCAATCCAACATATTCTGCCAGCAAGCTGTCAACCACCTTCTTGCGGAAATCTGCTGCAGTCATAGTTCTGTCACTGTTTGCCTGCTTGAATAGTAGATATCCATTTGTGAGTGCAATCTCACGCATGCGATGGTACACAGTGTGGTACCACTTGGTGGACTTATGGCCGTAAGCATATGACCCCAGCATCTGATCCAGTCGATCAACTCCAGCCATCTTACAACTGTATTCTTCAAGTGCAACGGGCTTGTCCAGCTTCCTACCTTCTGGGTTTCCCTTTGAACGAATTACTTTCTTACATAAGTTGTTGGTGTGAACTGTAGTAAGACAAGTCACCCGTTTGACATCATGCCATGCCAATGCCACCAAGTTATCCGCCCACATGAAAACAGGATTGTCACCTCTTTTCATCTTCAGCCTGTCTGGCTTCAACTGTAAAGGCATGTGTCTCCTGTTCACCCTCACTGTGCCACAAGCTCCAATTCCCCTGTTCTGTAGCTCCATGAACAATTCGGGTGATGTATAAAAATTGTCCATGTACACAACATGTCCCAAATGTTCATAGCCCTGAAGCAGCTCCAGCACAACCTGACTTGTCAAAGGACAGTTCTCTCTTTGAAAAGAATGCTTTCCAGTATAAGTAATTACTTTCAGGCAGAAACCAGTGTTTGCTTCTACCAGTACAAAATCCTTTATGCCATACTTGGTGGGTTTGTCTGGCATATATTGTCGGGAAAAAAAGCCGTCCCTTATATTTTATCATTGATTCATCCACAGACAAATCACGGCCAGGCTGATAAAATTGTTTATATGTTGGCTCCACTATGTCAAGCAGGGGCTGCACTTTACACATGGGGTTATAGCCTGGCTCACCCCTTGGGATTTGCTTCTGGTTATCACAAAAGTGAATGAAGCTTTGCAGCAGCACGTACCTATCATGCGGCATAACCTGTCCAAAGCCACCAGGTGACAAAGTACGTTTGGACCAATGCTCCATGAAATTATATCGCCAGTCCAGTCCCATCTCTATCTGCAATGCCACAAAGCCCTTCATCTCGTCTTTTGTTGTGGGTTTCCACTTCGAAAAACGAGAATGCGGAACAAGCGCATCCCGCGATTCAAAAAATTGCTCTGCATACCTGTTTGTCTCGTCAGATATCAGCTGAAAAACTGCCTCAGGAAAAAACAGATTGAAATAGTCCAGCGGCTTGTAATCCGTTGTGTCCAGCAGCAAGCCGTGCCTTCTTGTGAAGTCCGGTAGCCAGTTCGGCTCCCATGTATCAATTTCTGGGTATTCCTCCCATGCGAACCTTGCCGTAGGTGCACTGGCAGTGCAAATGCGCTCAGCTGCCAGCCGAGCAGCTGGGGTGGCATCGGCTGGTCTCCGATCAGCTGATGCCGGCTCCTCAATCTCTTCCTCGATCTCCTGGTCACTGTCAATGAAATCTGACTCTGAAAAATCAGAGTCCGACTCCACGATAATGCGCAAAATGTTATCTGCCGAGTATTTTCTTTTCTGCACTCGCTTCGCTCCCTCGTGAGATGTTGATGCCATCTTGCCTTTGTTTCTATTTGTTTACATATCGCAACTAAAGCACACTTAAGGATCAGTTGCTGAGTCAACGAGTCTAACATTCCTCCAAGCAGAGAGGGAATGCCTGTGACGTGACAGTGAGTTTTGTCGCCATTAACAGCTGATTGTCGCCCTCTATCCCTGGATGTCGACTTTTGTCGACATTCGCCCTCAACCCCTCCTGTCGACAAAAGTCGACATCCGCCCTAAGAGTTAAAATGATCAGTTAACCTAAAGTACGTGTCTTTGATATGTTTGCAGGAAATCTGAGCAGTGCCACGTGGCAGCTGGTGCTTATCCCAGCATGCAAAGGGCAGGAACAACCCCTGAACAGGGTGCCAGTCCTTTGCAGGGTAAATACACATAGACACACACAAACACACACTAGGGACAGTTTAAGCATCCTCTGACTCGTGCTTTTCAATCGCCTTTTCACTGAATTGCTTGGAGTGTTCTTTTGTCTTCATTGTGTATGTTAGGCCACCATACTGACTCACCACATGATGGACCTTACAGATAAGGTGCATTTTTACTACAATCAATTGAAACCCATCAACTTCAGATTATTATGAACTAATTGTGTGACTTTTAAAACCAATTAGCTACAGCAGTGATAGTTTAGGTCTGCCATAGTAAAGGGGGTGAATACTTAAATGTGATGAATTATTTTATGTTTTATATTTGTAATTAATTTAGACCACTTTTCAGAGATCTGATTTTTTTGTTGATCAATGCCAAAGTAGCCAAATTAAATCCACTGTGATTCAATGTCATATAGTAATAAAATGTTAAAACTTCCATGGGGTGAATACTTTTAATAGGCATTGTAGAATCAATGTTTAGTTACACCCTGTGTTAAACGTCATGAAATCAAGAAGCCAATCAGAACTAGTAAGTTTTAAATTAAGATAAACAGTACAACAATTGTTAGAAATTGTGTTTACTTACCCTAACGGACTGACATTTTGCACATTATTCTGTTCTGAATATGTTCTATTTACTTACGATTGTGGAGAGGATTATTTCTAGTGGCAGCAGGTTCAAGAGTGGGATCTGCTCTAGTTGGAACACTAACCCATCACAGAGTACAGTAATCCCTCACCTATCGCGGGGGTTACGTTCCAGAACCCCCCGCGATAGGTGAAAATCCGCGAAGTAGCGACCTATATTTATTTTATTATTTATACATATTTTAAGGCTTTATAAACCCTTCCCACACTCTTATAAACCTTTCTCACTCTCTTGTTAACCTTTCCCATGCTCTTATAAACACTTCCTATGCTCTTAAACACTTTCTACATTCTTAAACACCTCAGACCAACACTGCACACTGCACGCAGCGATTAGACGTCAATGTGTCTGCACTCGCTTTGTGAAGGGGGGCAGCTGAACTCACGCTGAGCAGAAATGGACTTTGTGTTGCTTCTGCCAAAATGCCTGCTTGTCGCTCTGTGCGTTTGGAAGGAGGAGTGTGTGTGTGTGTGGGTGTGTGAGAGCTGAACACACCTTCGCTCAAACCCCCCTCCCCGGAAGCGCAGTACGCTCCTGCCACTTCGCATTGTCAAGGGGGTGGGGAGCTGAATGAACGCTAAGGAGAAGTGGACTTTGTGCTGGCTTTGTGCTGCTTGTCGCTCTGCGTGTCAATAATTTTAAGCCTGTACATCACCAATTTTCCTGTCTCACTGTCTTGTCTTGCGTGAAGTTAAAATATTTTATAATAGAGAGATTTTACTCATATCCTTAGCCCGACTTCCACATATCATATGTGTTAACAAAGTGTGTTTTATAAGTTTACATGTGTTTAAAGCATGTGGGATGGGTATTTTAAGGCTTAAACTATAAAAATGTTTATTTATATGGTCTTTCTATATCGCAGATTTTCTCCTGTTGCTGATGGGTCTGGAACATAACTTCCGCGATAGGCGGGCAATCACTTGTATTTAAAAACCCGCGAAGTCGTGAATCCGCAAAAAGTGAACTGCGAAGTAGCGAGGGATTACTGTACACAAAAAAAGAAACACATAGTTGTGCTGCTGCTTATGTTCAGTCTTAATGTCTACTTAATGTCTTTGAGCTGTATATTCAATAAAGATATTCATCTACTAATATCCATGAAAAGTTATTGAAACATTTTTTCATTTATTTTTGGTTAAACTGGTTTTCCACAGTGACTGTTCTAAATGACATTTATCTTTAGTTAGAACTACTTAGATGGATATATTAAATCTTTAACAGCTTTGTGGAACTGGGTAAACCACAGTTAATTCATTCTTTTATATGGAAAAACTTTATATCTTCTTTTACATTGTCTCTGAATTCTTGGTATATTAGCTTTTCACCTGTGCTGATGCTTTTTATTGCTTTTATACTGACAACTTTTTGTATGAGTCATGGCCTGTCATGACCTTTTGTGAAACTTGTGCTTCATTTCTGTCAATTAGTGGTTTTTAACTTAATACTGAGAAATACTGACTTTTCTGCTTCCATTTTTAAAGGGTAAATAAGAAAAACTCAAGGACAGCACAAAAAGAATTTTACCAATTCCTAACAGAAAAGGTGGTTACATTTAGTGAACCTTTGATTTATTTAATAAATTATTTCACTTTACCTGCACTAGTGTAAAATAATGATGATTTGATACGATAATGGTATTTTATTGTCTAATGTTTCGCTGAGAAAAATGGGTAGATGAGTGAGATATCTTTAGAAGAAAGTAAAAATAAGCATAGGTTATTTAGACTGCAATACAGAACTATTAAAGTAAAATCAGAATGTTGCAAAAGTTTTCATAGGAACAAGACATTTACTTAAGGTTATATCACATTACGTGCCTTTTTCAGTCATTTACAGCTGTAGCTTTCATTTACATAATCTTAGTGAATCATTGGCAGAAGGCAGCACATTCCTGTGAAATATGACTTGCTCCAATAAAGTAAATTTCTCTTTAGTCGTAGGGACAAGCTCTGTGTGCATGAGACCTGACAATTAAAAAATGCTCATCCCGAAGTACAGTTCATATCATGAAATGACAAGGAATAAGAAACGTGGGTGTTTTGGACCTCACAAACAGCAGAAAAGCATGTCTGTGTGATATCTCGTGTTTTACATTTCATGAAAGCATATAAAAAAGAAAAAAAGGGAAGGTAAAGGATTGTGGCTGAACTCACCATAGCTGTGAATTCTTCAGAAGTGCTGGCTCTGTCAGGCAGCACCTCATTGCCTGTCATAAAAAGGGGCAAACACAACTGTGTTGAAAGATCGTCACTCGGTTGGTAAGGTGGACATGCCCAACTACTTTCAGTCATTTAAATCAAGAAAGTCCTGCGGTCGACATCAGCAGCTGCGGTCAGCAAACCTGACATACCCCACAACTAGACATTGCATAATGTGACATCAGTTTGAAATAAATTTGTCACTTCCCTACGTATCCAAGATGTTCAGGTAATATCTAGTGGTGATTTCAAAACCCCTAGTGCACTTGTTTCAATTAAACACCTTAGTACATTTTTCTATGCTTCAACACGCAAAACATTTTTTAACATCTATATAAAACCTTATGTTATCCATATCTATTTGTGCTTCTAGCTGAAATATTTAGTTTAAAGTAACAGGGCAAACTTTACACATTTTCTCTATTATATTATAACTTGTCACACACGTGCGATTGGGAGGCAACTAAAGGGCCTGAATAATAGTAGTGCACCGACTCTCTCTCAGTTCTCTGCAGACATCCACAGAAAATCCCAATAAGTTCCAGTGGCATTGATGACGTCACGTCCGGTCCAGGTCCTGATGACATCACTTCCTGTCCCATCCTTTAAAGCCGCCATATTCTCACTCTCTAATCAGTTCTGTTCTGGACTCAAACCTGAATACAACTCCTCAAAAAAACAACCCTTTTGCAGCCAGGGTACAATGTACGGGTGGCTACCCCAAACCTTTTTAATGTCTTTGTGTTATTCTTGTGACAAACTCTTTTCTGTCATCTTAATCTCTTGGCAGAAGGTCTGTCTTAGAAATATTTGATAAAGTCAGTACTTTGTTTTCTTCGTATGTGGTTTGTTAGGTTGTTGTCTTATTTTACTTATTTTGGTATGCTATATGTTGATAATATCATTAAAAGAAACTGGAGTCATAGCAACTCACTCAGTGTTGTGGATGCCATCATAAAGTTGGACTCAGGGATTTCTGCTATATTAAAGTATTTTTTTGAAAAAAAAAAATTCAACTGCTCGCTCCTTGTCTTTCTCCATTGCAAAAGCAGGTAGTGGCTCTTTCATTTTTATTGATGTTTGCTTGAATAAGCTATCTTATTATTTGGTACAACTGTAGAATGTTTTCCATGTAGGGTTCCTGGAGTTTGTTTGACCTTTATGGATAACAGCTATGACATGTTTTTGGTGCTGTATATGGTCACCTAAATTTTGTTGAACTATGCAGTACAGTCTACAAGATGGTGGTGAGATTCATGCCTTAACAGTTCCTATTATGTCTGTTTGTCTTATACTATTCATGGACATGTCTGCCCACCCTTAGCCCACAAGCAGCTTCTGCATTTTAGCTATTGGCTGGCTGCAGTCATTATTCTCTTCTGGTCTGTGCGACTGGTCAATTCTTACCCATTTTGTAGCGATTGATCCAAGTGTGACTTACCTTGTGTATCTAAGCCTCATGGTAAATGTTCTCTGTTAAAGTAGCCTGCTAAATTAATGATCTTTTTGCCCCAGTCTTATATTTCTTAAAATTCCCAGTTCTGATCCTGGCACATCCAATTTAATTTAATTTAATTCAAATTTTAATTAAATTTAAAGTACAGTTGTCCATCTCATTGGGGCACTGTTTATTTACTGCAGCTGCAAGTCCAACAATGATTCTGGTTCTCTCCTTTTGAAAATAATATTTGTGTTTGTAATTTATTAAGCTTCCCACTTCACTTTTTTAGTGACAATTTGGTCTAGTGTATAGATGCTTGTCCTTTTGAAACATAATATTAGTGATCCAGTAAGTTTATAAGAAAAAAAAAAAATTATCAAACCATCTGGACTGTGAAAGATAACCAAATGTTGCAACCCTTTCTCTGTATACCTGTAGTAAAATCTAAAAATACTCCACAAATTATAAGAACAAATATTGGTTTACTTAATCAAACTCTGAGGATTATAAAGTAAGAAAGAAAGCAAAGTATCAAAATTAATGTAAAAATTACCTCCCTGGGATTTTTATATAATCTGTTTCCCAATCTGTGTGATAATATAGTTTTCCCCCATCTTGACTGCTTCTTTGCATCACACCCAAGCACTCTATCTCACCTTCAGCCTCTCTTCAAACTTCTGAACTGTCTTTCAGCTTGTCAGTGAGTCATCGCTCAGCTCTCTATCAAACTAAAGTCAGTGTTCCTCAAGATGGAAGTATTCTTTTACCTCATTCTGTCATTATTTTTGAGCCACTTCTGAGAGTCAGTGGACGTTTTGTGACCAGTAGGTCACAATAACTTCTGAGACCATTGTAACTGTTATCATTTATGTAAGCCACAAAAATAAAAAGTTATTTGTTTTTTGCAAAGCAGATCCCTTATTTTACTTATAAATTTAGGAGGCAGTTACAAACTTGTCAGAAACAAAGCACTAGTTGGATCCAGGAAGTCTTCCAAAATCTTAAACTTCAAAACACTAGCAGAGAGTCCTAATTTTAAGTAAGGTGTCCTGCAAAGGTGTGAATTCTTATCAAGATTGTAAGAGCTAGTTTTCAGGTGGGCAGACAGTATTGACTAAATACCCACTATCTTTCACAAGCAGCCACCTGTCATATACACATTCAGTATTTTTACATTTTGGCACCTTTCAGCATTTTTGAGTCTTGCTTGAGAGAGTTTGCTGAGGTCAACAAGCACAGATCTTGCTAGAGTTCCTTTTGGAAAGAGGGGCCATTCTGGTCAAGGATGAGCAGCTGTGTAGTCTTTTGGCCAATTATAAATAATATGGTGCACAGTGCAAAAAATGCTCAGAATATAGTTTCAAGCATTTATTGTTTTCATTCAGTGCAAATTGTGCTGCACTGTGTACCTGTCTGTATTGTGAGAGAAGGTAATTTAGAGTGACTGCCTTATTAGAAGCTATGCAGTATATTACAAAGCAAATGTCATAATTAATAATAATGTAAATTTACATTCTGCCTTATTATAATTATCCTGTGGCAGAGTTAAGAAAGAAAATTTACATTGAAAAACATTTATTGGAATACAATTATATAATTATTATTTTTAATAATAATAATAATAATTCATATTAAAGTAATGGAGATTATGAAATTTACAACAAATACATATGCCAATTTACTCAATTTTGATTTCCTGACTTTCCTCCTCTAGATGGCACTGGATAGATGCATTGCATCTTTCTTTTTTGGTATCATTTTTATTAATAAAATATAACACCAAGCATACAAGAATAATGAAATGGAATATGGAAAAGAACGACATCCAAATGATAATGTCCTAGCCCACCACCCCCTCTCCTATAATGCCCAACAGTACAAGGCATACAATTAACGAGCCAAGATATATAAACATAGAAGTTAAGAACAACAAACACTATTAAAGATCTGCAACAAATAAAGAGCAAAATGTGTGTATACAATACATTATCCACTATCTCACCCTTAATTCTTAGAATCTGCCCTATGCTTGCATGACATCATATGGTGTTCAGTTTCCAGTACTTATGGGTTAAACAACTACACTTAATATTTTGATGCTGATGTCTCCAATTAAATAAAGTCAGAAAAAGGAAAAATTGTGGTGATTCTGTGCTGCCACATGAAGTTTTCACAGCAGAATCTCCATGTTGCTCAGTAAAAAAGCTCATTTTTTAGTATGGTAATGTAAACCACAATAGTGGCCTCAGGGAAAACAAAGATATATTGTACAGGTAAATTGAAATTTTTGAAAGGGGAACAATGACAGTTATTCTTTCTAAACAAGAGAAACTGACATAATACTAAAACATGCTTAGGAAGGTATTAGTGATACTCTGTGTAGAAGACAGATGGGAAAACTACTACTTTGTAATGTTTGTGAGGCCTGAGATAGATTACATGTACTACCTGAAACCTGGGTGAACTGATCATTTCTAATTTTTAAAACTGGAAAGGATGTTTGGAGGTACAGTCATGCAGCCCAGAGATATGTTGCAGAGGAGTACATTATGCTGATAAGTTAGGGTGTTTTTTCTATGGATTGCTATATAAAATAAGGAGTACATATCTGCACTAAGACTTTTATGGGGAAAGGAGAGGTTAAAGGAGTGTCAAGAGTGTAAGGGAAGTGTTGGTGGAAGGAACATACAATTGTCTTTCATGGCAGGGCAGAGTTGTAATTACACAAAAAAATAAGAGCAAGCAGGATTAGGGTGACTACATTTTCAAAGTCCCAAACCAAGTTGATTCTGCTGCATGTATATATACAGTCGACCCTTGATATATGACTGGCCTGACATGCGAACAACTTGATTTACGACCAAAATTTTTGTTTTGATTTACGACCAACATCTTGCGTTACGATCCGAATGCGGTCACGTGTATCCGCTTGCGCGATTGTAAACAAACAACCGAGAGCGTTAGTAAGCGTCAGTCGGAGCCCAGATACATGTGTCTGTGGACGTAATTTCGGTCATTGCAGTGATTTACCTATATATATAATTCACTAAGACCATGCAAGCAAGACACATAATTGCTAAGGAAGGAAGAGAAGGTAACGAAGGTAAAGAAAGCGATCACAATCGAAACGAAGAAGGAAATTGTGTGGAAATATGAGAGTGCTGTTCGTGTGACTGATCTCGCTGATACAGTATGTACAGCATGTCGAAATCCAACATCTCGACAATTTTACAAAGAAAAGATTTGCATAAGGAGGCTCCTTCTAAACAGCCACCTTCCATTTCATTCTCCTCCTCCTCCTCCTTTCCTGCATCCCAAAGATGTCAAATTAAATGGTGAGTTCAGTATGAAATTGTTGTTTCTAGAATAGAATGCCTTTTATTGTCACTATACACATGTACAATGAGATTAAAAGCAGCTCCTTCAGTGCAGACATATGTGTAGAACACAACAAGTAAATAAACAAATAAACAAATGGTGCGAAAAGATGCAAAGAAGTTGCAAAAAAAAAGTTCTGCATAGGGCTTGTGGTTGTTTCTTTAGCCTTAGCATAACGCCGGATCTGTGGCCCCGCTTCTGCTTCCTTTCCCTCCTCCGTCTGCGTCATCTCCTAGACCCGACAACAATCCACGGAGAGCCCGCTGGTCTCGCTATGTTGTCTAGGATGTTGTGTGTGTGATGAAAAACACTCGAAACAGATGTCTGGCTCTGGACACCGATGTCTATAAGGTTCTGACGGGTGTAGCGGATGTTCGCCGAACCGATCGTGCACAAACAAGCAAGAAAAAAAAGTACAAAAACAACAAAAAAGTGCACTGAAAAGGAGAGCCCTGAGCCGCTGCGACCATGCGCGCCACCATGCTTCTAGCTTAATCTAGCCTACTTCTGGTAGGTTAGGCACTTTTTATAACTTTTTGGTTAGTACATTAGAAAAATTATTGGTGTTTTGGTAAATTATGCACATTATACAACCTTTTTTTATTATGAAAAGGTTAAGTAAGTGTTGCAGTGGGAGGTTCGGAACGCATTATGGGTATTTCCATTATTTCTTATGGGAAAAATAGTCTTGACTTACAACCAGCTTGAGTTACAACCAGCCCTCACGAATGAATTAAGTTCGTAAGTCAAGGGTCCACTGTATTTATTAACTCATGCTTATGCATAATGCCCGTCCACAATTCTTTAACACTAGAATTCCTGAAGAAGCCTTCAAAAATATTCGTAATGCCTGGCTACCTTAAATTCCCTCGCATCAGCGTCTTTGTTTTGCAAATCTGTCAATCAGCACAAGCAGCAAGCAGCTTGCTCACTCATCTTCCCACTGAAGCAGCTGAAGTCAAGTTAGACGCAAAATTCTCAGAGCTGAAGACTGAAGGTGTCTGGAAATGTATAAGGTAAATAATACATTGTTATTTGGAAAACCTGCATTTCATGTGTGTTCCGTGTCTACAATGATCTGTGTAAATGTAAGATGACAGGAAATGTGAGGCAAGAAATGTTCAACACATAACTAAAACAAACTTTTTTCATATTATGGTAATAATGACAAAATGCTAACTTGAAGTGTATAATGTGTGAAGACTGAAGTCCAAATATCAAATAAACACTTTCCCAAAAGGTATAACAAAACAAGTGTGCTTTTATTCAAGAATATAACTAAAGGAAAAGAAATTATTCAATTTACATATTGCTGTCAATGTGTTAAAAACCGAACCCAAATATCAATCGACACAAACTAAACATATCAGCTTGGCTGGTGAAGAGGTAAGAACTGCTGCCTCATAACCAAAAGGTTATGTATTCCAAATAACAATATATTATTTACCCTATACAATTCCAGACACCTTCAGACTTCGTCTCTGAGAGTTTTGCATCTGACTTGACTTCAGCTGACTTGGTGGGGATTAGTGAGCAGGCTGCTTGCTGCTTGTGCTGATCGACACATTTGCAAAACAAAGACGCTGATGATGAGGCACAAGGAAATCTAAAGTGTCTCTGCATTACACATATTTTCTTAGGTTTCAGGGATTCTAGTGTTAAAGTCAGGTTTGTCTCATCATCATCAGACATGGATCAGGGCACAGGAAAAAACATTTTCACAAATAAAAACATATGCTTCTATAAATCATTGCCAGTATACTCTGTTTGTGTCGGCTTCTTGGTCCTCCTTGTGATGCATTACACATTTTGCACAAATTTTTAATTGAGTTGTAGTGAGCACACTGTTAGACAGGTATGTATGTTATATTGAACAGGGGGTGGGGTGGGTAGTACTGTGTTAGTGGTGGTTTGATGTCTGTGTTGGTTGAGCTGTGTTTGTCTCACAATAAAATTATTTTATATGTACTTCCTGTTAAAACAGGGACATATTGTTATATTTCAGTTATTTCTGTGGACACCAGGATGAATAGCAAGAAGTTGGAACTGTCCCAGTAAAACCGGGAATTCAGGTTTCCATAGGATAGAAACAAAAAGATGGATTTTAAAAACAGCACGTCCCTGAACAGTTTGAAAAACTAATCATTTAATGAGCTGATGCCATCAAAACCAAATTTTGGGTGGCAGTTTGGATTTATGATGTCATTCCATTCACAAGCAGACTATTATTTTTGAACAAAATCTGCACTATTTCAGCTTGAACATTACCCTGCTTTTATATCTGAAACTGCTGATCAGAATTGAGCTGAATCTCTGTTAACAGAATCTCACACTCAAATTAGAGACAGGATTCAACTTATGAGCGGTTGCCAGGAGAGAAGAATACAGAAGCTAAAAATTGCCTTTAATGAAAGATTACTGATACAAATGCAGAAAGGGAAAGAGAAGCAATCATCCTTTTTGGAGTTGGTAAGTGTGATATGCATAACATTTACCTCCGGTTAGCTCAAATATAGAAACTGATGATTTTAACTTGACCCAGTAGTTATAGGGAGGGGGAAGAGGCCACATAGAACTTACAAAATTAGTTTGTGAATCTCTGTTCATTTTGACAGCTGTAACAATGAGAGAAACAGACAGACAAAGAAAGGTTTTGAATACATCTACAATGCAACTATCATTAGAGATGTCAATTAAGTTTATAGATGAAATATGGTAATACTTAAATAGACACAACTGAATATTAACAGGAAGATTTTACATTTATGAGGGAAAATCTGTTGGAAGTAGTGCTAAGGCGAAATAAATGATTTTGAAAGCACATGATGCTTTAGATCATGGGTTCAAACTCCAGTCCTGGAGGGCTGCAGTGGTTGCAGGTTTTCATTCTAACCATCTGCTTCATTAGTGACCAATTTTTGCTGCTAATTAACTTCTTTCGTCTTCATTTTAATTAACTTGACTCAGGCCCCCTACTTGTCTTTTTTTCTTTAATTAGCAGCCAAACAATAATGAGACACAAAACAAGCCACCACATTACCAGCTAACCTGTGTCAATCACACAGTATCTGAAAATAAAGATAGGTGAAGGTCTCGGTAAGGTTGATCTGCTCAGGTCACCAAAACATCATCTTGACGGTAGTCTTAGAAAAAACAGAAAAATCAACAGTTTTGGAAGTGTCTGCTATGGCAGAATGAGAGCAGCAATAAGCCATGGAATTAAATAATGGGTTTAATTAACAGCAAGAATCAGCTTCTCATTGAGAAACTGGTTGGAGTTTGAAATCCCAGTTTAGCTGGTCGTCTGTTGGCTCGTTTCATGTCTCATTTCTGTTTGGCTATCATTTAATGAAGAAAGGAATAAATTCAGAGGACTGAATCCTTAAAAACAAAGCTATTAAAATGAAGGAGTTAATTAGCAGTGAAAACCGGTTCCCTGATTAGGAAAAGGGTTAGAATGAAAGCCTGTAGCCACTGCAGCCCTTGAGGCCTGGAATTCGACACCCCTGCTTTTTAGACTGACAAGCATGCAGATATTTTACGTGCAATTTTTAAAATAAAACCATGTTATCTGCAAACAGAGAAATATTAGATGAGAGAAATTGCATATAGATAGTTGGAAGTACAGACTGCTATTTTAGGTGGTTCATTTTACAGGAATACAGTAATTAAAATTATGGACTGAGGGTATCTCTAGTAGATGAACCTTTGACGTGGAAATGTGGTTGAGATACTGAAAAGTTTTAAAATAGTAGCAGTGGTAGAAGAGTGTAGAGTTATTACTTCATTTTACAGTGCAGAAAAAGGAGAGTGAGAAAGAACTTGAAATTAAAGCACCAATTAAAATATATAATAGGACAGAGAGTGATTCTTTACCTGGCTGGGAGGCCATAATGGAAGGACAGCAGGGAAGGAGCTGCAACACGGCCAGGATGGTTAGCGATCCTTATTCCAGTCGGGGTTAAAAGATAAACAATGAACTAGGCAAACATGGATGTCAGAGGCAGCTAATTCCCCCACACAACAGGTGGCAGTGTCCCTTCAGAATGGTCCCAGTTAGGACTCCCACAAGGTTGCATGGGAGTTGGAGTGTAGATGAGCAACCCTGTCTGAGTCCTTGGGTGCTGCAAGAAGGCCCTGCCAGGGGATGACTGTCCTGGTTTTTGTACGACCAAGAAGTGCTCAGGGTGACCGCTGCTGCGATACTGGAAGCATTCCCAGGTTCAGTTTAAAAGAAGCCCACTGCATCTTCTTAGGGAACCTGAGTCGGGAAGCAAAGGCAATGGGGAAAAAACTCACTTGTAGGAAGGAAGAAGACAACTTATCAGTTGTGTACATTCATGGGTTGATTTGGCTGATGCTCAATTGGAAAATTGCTTATTGTCAAGAAAGTCCTTTACTTGAGATCAGAGTTAAGCTGGGTGCTATTGTGCCTGTGGTTTGGGGCTCAGTGGCACTGCTGTGTGGCTGCACCATGTATATACAAGAGTAACTGTCAAAGCTTCATTTAAAAAAATATTCAAACAAAACAGTTTGTATGGCAAGCCAAATTAACATTTAGAGATATCTCAAAATGAATTTCGGATATCTTAAAATGTAATTTACTTTTTAAGATATCTGAAACTCGCTTTGAGATATCTTAAAATAATTTCCTTTACATTTTAAGATATCTGCAATACATTTCGGGATATCTCAAATGCATTTCAAGATATCTCAAATACAGTTTCAGATATCTCAAAATAATTGTGTCTGCATTTCAAGATATCTCAAATGAATTTTCAGATATCTTAAATTGACCTTTCATGCATTTTAAGATATCTTAAATGCATTTCAAGATATCTCAAAATCATTTCCTGTAAAACTGCCTATTATTTCAATGGGACTTCTTGTTTATTATAAGATATCTTAAAATGTATTTGAGATATCTTGAAATGAGCAGGAAGTGATGTTGAGATATCTGAAAATGTATTTGAGATATCTGAAAATGGACAGGAAGCTGTTTTGAGATATCTGGAAATGTATTTAAGATATCTTAAATTGTATTGTAGATATCTGAAAATGCTATTGAGATATATTGAAATAATTGAGTGTCCTTTTAAAGATATCTTAAAACGCATTTTAGATATCTTGAAATACAATTTTAGATATCTTGAAATACATTGTTAGATATCTGAAATAGAGCAGAGACCCATTTTAAGATATCATGAAATTAATTTTAGATATCTAAAAATGTATTTCAGATATCTGAAACAACAATGAATTTCAAGATATCTTAAATGCTTTTTAAGATATCTAAATTATATTTCGAAATATCTTAAAATAACTTCCTTCTCATTTTAAGATATCCCAAATTCATTTTGAGATATCTGAAATGCATTTTCAGATATCTTAAAATGACTTCCTGCACATTTCAAGATATCTAAAATACATTTCAAGATATCTTAAAATGACTTCCTGCACATTTCAAGATATCTCAAATACATTTCATGATATCTCAAAATCACTTCCTGTGCATTTCGAGATATCTTAAATGCATTTTGAGATATCTTACAATAGGCAGGAAGTTCCATTGAAAGTATAAGAAATATTACAGGAAGTGATTTTAAGATATCTGAAAATGTATTTGAGATATCTTGAAATACGCAGGAAGTTATTTTAAGATATCTGAAAATGTATTTGAGATATCTTGAAATGTGCAGAAAGCTATTTTAAGATATCTGAAAATGTATTTCAGATATCTCAAAATGCCTGCAGATGTATTTAAGATATCTTGAAATGTATTTGAGATATCTCAAAATGCACATGAACATATTTCAAGATATCTCAAATTGCATTTAAGATATCTTGAAATGCATTTCAGATATCTGAAAATGTACAGCATATCACTTCAAGATATCTTGAAATCTGTTTGAGATATCATACAATTCTTTTTAGATATCTTAAAATAGATGTATTTTTAGATATCTATAATTCAATTTGAGATATCTAAAATGCATTTCCAGATATCATAAAATTCATTTTGAGATATCTCTAAATGTTAATTTGGCTTGCCATACAGTTTGCCAAATGAAGTACAAAAAAAAGTCATTTTCTTGGCAATTTGCAAGATAAAGGAGTATTGCTGAATCAGTATCCAGTCACATAACCATCTGAAAACAGACACATCTATGCTTTATTTTGCACACAGCACGTGTTCTTTAGCAGCCTGATGGTAAAAACTGGCTTGAAACCTCCAACAATTCTCAATTGCCCCCTTTAGCAGATGTCAGTATTTCTGATGGAAATACCTTTTTATAATATGCTAAACACCTCAAAAGTATGCTAACATGAACTACTGAAAAGAAATAATATGTTTTGGCATAATACCTAAATGCTCTTCATTACTTAATGAGGACAAAACAAAACAAGATACTCTTAAAACATTTTAGTTTAGTCGGTTTGGCAGCATGACTTTCCCTTGTTGACTAGTTCTGACTAGAATATGATTTTTAAGACTATTACTTTAACATTTAAGATCCCCATTCACAAACCTACCCAGTTTAAATTTGTGCACCACTTAAATCTAACTCCATGCAGATGCTTTGCTATGGGCTTTTCAGTTGACTGTTTGTGTTCCCCTTGTTCCTCTAAATCCCCAGGTACCTTCTTTCTGATGTTTCTGATGTAAAATTTCTCTCATCTATTCTTTCTTGCAAAATCCCTTTCTCCCATTAAATTTTTCTTCTTTTGGACTTTTTTCCAGCAAAGAATATTCTCTCTAAGCATCCTACTAAATTGCCCTTAATTGGGCAGGCCTCTTTTTTTTAAAACATATTATTTAAATTATCTTCTGCATGGATTAAAGGTGCTTCTAGCTCTTGTATTTTAAATTGGTAATGTTATGCTTTTCTGGATCAAGCTACAACAAAACATACCAAAAATGCAAAAATGAAGCCTAAGTCTCTGCAATTGAGCCTCAGTATTTCCTACCTGTTGGCTCCAAACTCAAAATGCTGAAATGAGGCATTGTTTCCTAAATCTAGCTCCATGTTTCTCTTATGCCTAATTTCCAAAATGGGTGTAGGCCTTTCTGGAAAATGAAAGACAAAAAGGAAAAGCCCCGACTCAAAACAACCCTCAAGAAACATTGAAAAGGAGAGGAAAAAAACTCTTTTTCAAAGAATAATTAAACAAAGCTCTTTGAAAATTCTAAATGTTTCTTACAAAGCAATATATTCAGAAAACAAAACAAATGGAAGAAATTACTAACAAGGTTGGACCTAAAAGGTAAACCAGGGCCAAGAAAAGCCACCTGTAATCTAAAGACTTTGTTCACAAAGTAATCCAAAATGTCATAAAAATCCAATTCTTGCAAAGTGCTGAATACAGTACCAAAGTCAGGAGTGCGATTTGGAGTGCATGAACCACTGTGTGGAATATAAAGGCAGAGTCAAGTCAAGTCATCTTTATTTATAAAGCACTTTACATACAACAGCCGCTGAACAAAGTGCTGAACATAGGCTAAAATAAATTTTAAACAAAAACAAAATAATAAATAAGTAAATAAAATACAATAAATGAAACTAATTAAAACATAGTAAACACAACTAAACAGAGTTAAAACAGAGTAAAATCAACTGCTCACACAGGTTCAAGCCAAACCAAAAAGGTAAGTCTTAAGAGCAGACTTAAAAATGGGCAGTGAGGAGGTCCGTCTAATATGGATCGGCAGTGAATTCCAGAGCCTTGGAGCCACAACGGAAAAAGCCCTATCCCCCCTGAGCTTTCGCTGAATCCTAGGCACATCCAGAAGCAGCTGACCAGCTGATCTGAGTGAGCGGGAAGGAGAGTGCATATGCAGCATCTCAGCGAGGTAGGGCGGAGCAAGCCCATTTAAGGACTTAAAAACAAATAAAAGAATCTTAAAATGAACTCTAAGCTGAACAGGCAGCCAGTGCAATGAGGATAATACAGGTGTAATGTGCTCATTCTTTCGCGTGCCAGTTAAAAGGCGTGCAGCAGCATTTTGCACCAGCTGGAGCCGAGACAGGGTGTACTGGCTAACACCAACATACAACGAATTACAATAGTCCAATCGGGTTGTAATAAAGGCATGGATTACTGTTGTAAATTGATCTTTGGAAAGAATGTTTTTTATTTTCGCCAAACGTCTTAGCTGAAAAAAACAAGATTTCACCACCGTGCTGATCTGACCATCCAGTCTAAAATCCTCATCTATCCTAAAACCCAAATTTGTAATAACAGGTGTACCATATTGTGCTAGGGGACCCAAATCCACAGGTGCAGAAATAGAAATAGACCCACTGGTGCCCCCAGGACCAAAAACTATAACCTCTGTCTTATTTTCATTAAAATTTAAGAAGTTCACTGCCATCCAAGCTTTCACCTCTTCTAGGCACATAACCAAAGTTTGTGTGGAGTAAGCATCCTTGCATTTGAGGGGTACATAAACCTGAGTATCGTCTGCATAACAATGGAAAGCAATTTTATGCTTTCTAAGAATAGAGCCAAGAGTCAGGAGATACAAAGAAAATAGCAGAGGACCAAGTATGGAGCCTTGCGGAACCCCACATGATAGTGAAGCAGAGGAGGATCTAAATTCATCTAGCCTCACTGAAAAACAGAGGACAGTCTTACCGTTGAATCATGATGACTCTACCTCCTGAAACTCTTTAAAAAACAGAAAAAACTAATCCACAAACATAAAGATACAAAAAAGAAGAAAAGATATAATCAATGATATACATAACAATAATATTTAGAGAATAACAAAAAGATCACAAAACTAACTTACACTTAAGCCAAGATTGTTTGATTGTCCAAATAAAATGTACTTTACTATTATATGTTACTATCGTTAACAATTTCTGTTTCAGCTAATAAAAACTAAGTCACAAAAGAAAAATCCATTTGAAGGAACAACAGAACATTGGCATTTGTAAGGCCTATTTATACATCAACTCATATACTCGAACAACCGTCTCCCTGCCATTTTGGAATGCAGGGCAGGTGCTGCCATCTATCGGCAACAAAAAGAATTCTAAGTGAAATCTCTATGTGCAGGGCAGGTGCTGTGAATTCTCTATGTAATAAACTTAAGTTATAGCATAACGAAAATTGCATAATTAGATCTGGACCACCCTATATAATAGGAAACCAAAAAAAACTCTTCCTTCTGTTTGTACTGTTCATTGAAACATTGTTATCTTAACAACTGTCACTTTTGGAGAAAGCTTCCATGTATCCAAATTAATCAGGACCTTTTGGATGACTGAATGTAAATATTCTCTCCTTAGTGTATCTCAAGTTGACTGCATATGTACATGCAACATTCTTCAGTTCACTAAGAACTTCTACCCTCCAAAAATCACAAGAATTCAGAAATCAAAAATGAGTGAAGTTTTTTAAATTTCTAACAAAATGTTACTGCAATAATGAATAAGATCCCTATAATAAAATCAGTAATAAGCAAGTAAAAATATGTTATGAGTTGCTTGTGTGACAGTTAAGACTTTATTTATTCTGTTCACGTGGAGCAGGCCATTTTCTTATGAATTCTGAAATCACTGATTTGTTCCAGCCAGTCTCTTCTATTTTATATGAGAAAGTATGTTCCAGTTATTCCCTCATCATGTTATGATTTTTTTTAACTTCTAACAGGAGTACTACCTTTTCTTTTTGTAAAGAAAATACCTTTTGGAAAATCTGCGCATTAGTTTATGTCTGATTTATATCTTTTATCTTATATCTACTCTATATACAGTGGAACCTTGGTTCACGACCATAATTCATTCCAAAACTCGTCGTAAACCGATTTGGTCATGAACCGAAGCAATTTCCCCCATAGGATTGTATGTAAATATAATTAATCCGTTCCAGACCATATGAACTGTATGTAAATATATATATTTTTTTAAGTTTTTAAGCACAAATACAGTTAATTAAACCATAGAATGCACAGCGTAATAGTAAACTAAATGTAAAAACATTGAATAACACTGAGAAAACTTTGAACAACATAGAAAACTAACACTGCAATAGTTCGCGATATAGCGCTACCAACCGCTGGCTAAAAACACTTTTTTTTTAATGAGTTTTAAGCACAGAGAAAAAAACGAACATTTGAAAAAATCCGTAATTTAATAAACAACCAAGAAAAGTAACATTGCAACAATGCACGCTACGAACCGATCACTGTAAACAGAAGTGAAAACAAAATCAAGCCCAGTGCATTCTTTTACAGCCTTCCTACCTTATGCGTCCAGCTCTGTCTCTCGCGCTGCCTGTGTGTGCGTCTGTCTCTCTCTCACGCTGCCTCTGTGTGTGTGTGTGTGTGTGTGTGTGTGTGTCACGTGCTCTCTCACTCTCTCTCTTGCTCGCTGCACAGGAAATGCACAGGGAGAGGCTGAACATGTACAAACCGAAAGGAAAACTGGCTTGTTCGTATACCGAGTGTGTGGTTGTGAACCAAGGCAAAAGTTTGGCGAACTTTTTGGTTGTAAACCAATTTGTTCGTGTACCGAGACGTTCGTGAACCGAGGTTCCACTGTATATATAAAATCGTAAGCCTAAAAGTGCAATGATTTTATGTGACGCTTTTGTGTCACATTTTTTGTCATGCTTTAAATCAGGCTTATTTTAAAACCTACATATATATGTTTGGTATCATTCTTTTCAGAATTTATTGAACTTTAATGTGATGTTGTTAGATTTTCAGTTTCTTATTCCGTTTTTAAATTATAAGAAGGAAGACGTCTTGCCAAAAAGTTGATCTTGATTCAGGAGATAACAGAAGAACATTGTCATTAGTATTACAAGGTGAAATGGATGCAAATTCATCTGATATTTTTAGTGCTGGTATAAGTTGTAGAATCGACTGGTACATATGTGACTTTTAAAGTGCTTTTATTCTGAATTTTATCTACCGTATATATACTCTTGTTTAAGTTCTCCCACGGATAAGTCGGGGCTTGATTTTACAGTATAATTTCCGGTATTTTATAATATCGGTCGTATAAATCGAATGCGGAATGTGGTCCAAGAGATTATGATATGCTAACACCCACGTGAGAGAGTAACCATGGAGCACACTGCCTTTTTCTTTTATGTATTGTGCTTACGTGACCACACGGTAATACCCCAACTATTCCGAAGCGACGTTTGCACTGTTTTGTGTTTTTTGTATCTCACACCCTCATACATCTTTATTGTAAGAGCATTTCTTATCTACGATGGAGAGTTCAATCAGAAGAAAATATGAAGCTGGTTTTAAATTAAAAGTCATTGAAGTTGCGAAAAAAATTGGTTACTGTGCTGCTGCAACAAAATTTGATGTGTCTGAGAGACTGGTGTGAGATTGAAGGAAGCAGGAAGATGTAAAAAAAAAAATGAAGTGTCACATTTTTGAATGGGGATATAAGTCGGGATGTGGTTTTATGATCGATTTTTCAGGTCTGCGCGAGTATATACGGTAATCATGTAAAGATAAAGTATGTATTGTTGATGTCAACATCCAGTGTACTTAAGACTAAACTTTATACTTAGCCCAAAATGTGTTTTATCTTGAGCATTAGTCCATCAAAAGAATCTTGGATTCCAACTTAAAGGTTTGATCTCTGTAATCATTTTCTCCAATGAAAATGTCACCATGTTAGCCATCTTTAAAATAAAGGAACAACAAAGAAAGAGAAAAAGTAGACTTTAATTAAAGCTGATGAAAGAAGACAATTTTAAATCTTTTCAAATGAACAATTCAAAGCCTTAGGGCTCAATAAAATACTGACATTAGTATAAGTTGCCTTTGAAAATCACAAATATGATTATTTGTTTTTATGGTATATTGTAGAAACCATAAATTATTCTACATCACTTCAATGTCTTCATTTAGATCCCTCCAGTGGTGTAGTGAACAAGTGGATAAGTATCAGCCAATTTTTCAAGCATGATTAGGTCAACTTCTGTGTTGAGTGACATAGTTAGCTTAAAGGCTGATGATATGTGCACAACAACTTCACTATAAAAGGCATTTTGGGAGAACCTCTTCAAATTCACGTACCCCACCACCTGAGCCAAACAGTATGCTCTTTATGTAGCTTTTTCCATTATAACCTAAATCTTTGACAAGATCTGGGCAATTTTGACTGATGTTTGGTATCACTTTCTCATTAAACACAGGGACCATTGAGATATCGGTGACTTCAACAGAATTTTTGAGAGGGTTCAAATGCAAATGATAAGCAATTATGAAGAAGTTTTAAACTTGAGGTTGAAAGTGTTACATTCTTAAAAGTTATAGGTATTGGACAACCTGTGTTTATCCTGAAATCATATAGCCCCTAAACTAACTAATTGATTGATGGTAATATTCCTAGTAAGATGTTTTGGCAAGAATCTCATTATCTATACATTCATTCTAGATATGTAGTTGTATAATTTTGTATGAACAGAGGCAACAACAAGTTTCATAGTATATTTTAGCTTTAAAAGAACCTGCCAAGGTAATCCACAACAACAACAACAACATTTATTTATATAGCACATTTTCATACAAAAAGTAGCTCAAAGTGCTTTACATAATGAAGAAAAGAAGAATAAAAGACAAATAAGAAATTAAAATAAGACAACCTTAGTTAACATAAAAAGGAGTAAGGTCCGATGGCCAGGGTGGACAGAAAAAACAAAAAAAAACTCCAGAAGGCTGGAGAAAAAAATAAAATCTGTAGGGGTTCCAGGCCACAAGACCGCCCAGTCCCCTTTGGGCATTCTACCTAACATAAATGAAATAGTCCTCTTTGTAGTTAGGGTTCTCACGGAGTCACTTGATGCTGATGGTCATACAGACTTCTGGCTTTTAATCCATCCATCATTGTTGGAACATCATGGTGCTTTGGGTAGATGGTGGTGGCACAAGCCACCACCAATAGGACACCGGAAAAGGAAACAGAAGAGAGAGTAGGGGTTAGTACAAATTTTGAATGAATAGTTATTATAATGAATTGGATATACAGAGTGTCAGGATTAAATTACAGTGAAGTTATGAGAAGGCCATGTTAAAGTAATGTGTTTTCAGTAGTTTTTTAAAGTGCTCCACTGTATTAGCCTGGCGAATTCCTACTGGCAGGCTATTCCAGATTTTAGGTGCATAACAGCAGAAGGCCGCCTCACCACTTCTTTTAAGTTTTGCTCTTGGAATTCTAAGGAGACACTCAGTTGAGGATCTGAGGTTGCGATTTGGAATATAAGGTGTCAGACATTCCGATATATAAGACGGGGCGAGATTATTTAAAGCTTTATAAACCATAAGCAGAATTTTAAAGTCAATTCTGAATGACACAGGTAACCAGTGTAGTGACATCAAAACTGGAGAAATGTGTTCGGATTTTCTTTTCCTGGTAAGGATTCTAGCAGCTGCATTCTGCACTAACTGCAAACGATTGATGTCTTTTTTGGGTAGTCCTGAGAGGAGTGCATTACAGTAATCTAGCCGACTAAAGACAAACGCATGAACTAATTTCTCTGCATCTTTCGATGATATAAGAGGTCTAACTTTTGCTATGTTCCTTAGGTGAAAAAATGCTGTCCTAGTGATCTTGTTAATATGCGATTTAAAATTCAGATTACAATCAACGGTTACCCCTAAGCTTTTTACCTCCGATTTGACTTTTAATCCTAATGCATCCAGTTTATTTCTAATAGCCTCATTGTATCCATTATTGCCAATCACTAAGATTTCGGTTTTTTCTTTATTTAATTTGAGAAAGTTACTATTCATCCATTCTGAGATACAGGTTAGACATAATAATAATAATAATAATAATAATAATTCTTTGCATTTATATAGCGCTTTTCTCATTACTCAAAGCGCTCAGCAATTGCAGGTTAAGGGCCTTGCTGAAGGGCCCAACAGAGCAGAGTACCTTTTGGCATTTACGGGATTCGAATCGGCAACCTTCCGATTGCCAGGGCATATCCCTAGCCTCAGAGCCACCACTCCGTGTTAGCGAATCAAGAGATTTGGGGTCATCAGGTGCTATTGATAAATACAGCTGTGTGTCATCAGCATAGCTGTGGTAGCTCACGTTATGTCCCAAGATAATCTGACCTAATGGAAGCATGTAGATTGAGAAGAGCAGCGGACCCAGGATAGAGCCTTGTGGAACACCATATAGAATATCATGTGTCTTTGAGTTATAATTACCACAACTAACAAAGAATTTTCTCCCTGCCAGGTAGGATTCAAACCAGTTTAAGACACTGCCAGAGAGGCCCACCCATTGACTAAGGCGATTCTTAAGAATATTATGATCAATGGTGTCAAATGTGGCACTCAAATCTAAGAGGATGAGAACAGATAAATGGCCTCTGTCTGCATTTACCCGCAAGTCATTTACTACTTTAACGAGTGCAGTTTCTGTGCTGTGATTTGTTCTAAAACCTGACTGAAATTTATCAAGAATAGCATGTTTATTGAGGTGCTCATTTAACTGCATAATGACTGCCTTCTCTAGAATTTTACTTAAGAAAGGCAGGTTAGAGATGGGTCTATAATTTTCAAGAGCAGAGGGGTCGAGATTATTTTTCTTAAGTAGGGGTTTAACTACCGCAGTCTTAAGACAGTCTGGGAAGACCCCCGTATCTAATGACGAATTTACTATGTCAAGAACATTATCAATAAGCACACCCGATACTTCTTTGAAAAAATTTGTTGGTATTGGGTCAAGGGCACAGGTGGATGGTTTCATTTGAGAAATTATTTTATGTAAATCAGGTAAATCTATCCTAGTGAAAGACTCTAATTTATTTATTATGGAGTACTGGGGTTTCGGGGGATCCTTAGTGTTGGGGAGATATACTATGTTATTTCTAATATCATTAATTTTTTGATTGAAAAATACAGCGATAGCCTCACAGGTTTTACTGGAAGTACTTAGGAGGCATTCCTTTGAGTTACCTGGGTTTAACAGATGATCAATTGTCGAAAATAAGACTCTGGGATTACTAGCATTGTTATTTATAATCTTAGAGAAATAGCAGCGCCTCTCAAGACGGACTGTGTTATTGTATTCTGTTATTTTAACTTTTAATATCTCATAGTCAATAGTTAGTTTAGTCTTCCTCCATTTACGCTCAGCTCTACGGCATGTTCTCTTTAAATCAGACACTCTTTGGGTCTTCCAAGGTATAACAATGCTAGAAGATTTTTTAACTGTCTTTTCAGGTGCAACTATGTCAACAGCAGCCCTCACTTTAGTATTAAATCTTTCCACCTTACTATTTACATTCTCCTCGCTATTATAGTTGGCACTATAAACAGACTGATTGGTTAGAATGTTTGTAAGTTTTAAAGTTGCTGATGAGTCAAAGAAGCGTTTTTTAACAATATGCTTCTCATGAGTGTTTTCTATCATTATTTCTATATTAAAAAGTAGAAGAAAATGGTCTGAAAGACCCGTATCAATGACCTGCTTTATATCAACTTTTAGTCTTTTAGTAATTACTAAGTCTAACGTATGACCTGCTTTATGTGTAGGCTGATTAACGAGCTGTCTCAAATCAAAAGAGTCCAGGAGGTTCATAAATTCTTTTACTTTTTGGTCACATTGATTATCTACATGAAAATTAAAGTCGCCGACTATTAAGAGTGCGTCATAGTTCGTAATTAAGATTGACATCAAGTCAGAGAATTCCTCAAAGAAAGACGCGTTGAATTTAGGAGGTCTATACACGGATAATACTAGAACGTGAGAATCTCCCTGAATAACAATGGCGAGATACTCAAAAGACTTGAACTTACCAAAACTGATATTTTTACATTTTAACCTGCTAGAGTAAATGTTTGCTAATCCGCCACCTCTCTTTCCTTGGCGATCAGCACGAGTAAAACTGTAATCCGGAGGCGCAGATTCGATTAAAACAGCTGCGCCATCTGAGCTAAGCCACGTTTCACTTAGTGCAATAAAATCTATTTTTTTTTCACTAATAATGTCGTTGATAAAAAACGTCTTGTTAGTTAAAGCTCTAATATTTAATAGTGCCATATTCAATGTTTCGGAGGAGCAGAGATGAATACTATGTGCGTTATTGATATATGGAACAGGAATTAAGTTATTTTTATTAGCGCCGCTCTGTGTGTATTTTTTGTTTAATCTATGATCTGTTTTTACAGTTTTAATACATTGTTCATCTAAAGTAGTAACTTTAATTAAATTATTGGCGTTTATGCCGTATTGCCTAGATTTTCTATGTGCATTAAGATTGGTTATTACAGTATTTATGTTGCGCACTTTTATGGAAGATTTTTTTAAACAATTATCATGACCAAACACAGGAGTGGCATTTCGGAAGGGGTTAAAAGCAGAGATAGATAGTCAAGATAAACGAATTACCTTCGATATGTTTTCGGAGAGGACCCGGGCGCCGAAGCTGTTCGGATGCAGGCCATCTCGCTTGAAGAAACGCGGTCTTTCCCAAAAGAGGTCCCAGTTGTTAATGAACCCGATGTCTTGATTCTTGCAGAAGCCCTGCAGCCAGTTGTTTAAACCAAGCAGACGACTGTAATACTCGTTTGATCGTCTGACGAGAGGGAGTGGACCCGAGATGAATATCTTTGCCGATGGGGTCCTCTCCTTTGTGTCTTTAATTAATGCAGTGAAGTCTGCCTTGAGGATCTCCGACTGTCGGTGCCTTATGTCGTTTACGCCAGCATGTATAACAATGGCTCCAACTGCCCTGTTCTTGTAGATCGCCGGTGCACGTCTCGTCACATCTCGGACACGAGCACCGGGAAAACAAGAAACAAAAGATTTTCTATTAGGGCAAGTGATATTGAGGTTCCTAACAATAGAATCACCTACCACAATTACATCACCAGGAGCTGAAGGCGAACTGGGGACGCTTAGAGGGTCAAACCGGTTCTGGGTTACGATGCTTGCCTGTGCCGATGGAGGTGTTCTGGCCTTGAACCCCCACCTGCATAGCTGAAATACACCGAGGTCATCATCGGTGTCGCTCCTACGAGGCGCGGGGGTGAAGGTGACTTGCGCGGCACAACGCGGGGTTGATGTTACGCTTATAACAGATGGCGAGGACGGTTTATCCAACAGCCGAGCCTTCAGATCTCTGAGGTATCTTCGTCTGGACAGAAGATTCTGAATCTGTTCATCGAGTGCCTGGAGTTCCTCGACTACAGTTGCAATGCGATTCACCTCACTGTCGGCCATTGTCCGCTTCTGCTTTTGCTTCCGCTTCCGCTTCGTGCCCTAGGAAAAATGAGAGAGAGAGAGAGAGAGAGAAGGTGAGCGTAAAGTCAGAAGCCATGTTCATGTACAATAGGTGCTACCCTAAATGAAAGAAATCTGAGTATGTTCTGTAACACATGTGTGGTTCTGTGGATGAGGTTTTTGGAATCAAAATTGTGTAACATGTGCCTTATTAGTATTGTCCTGTGTGAGAATTTCAGAATGACTCCATTCAGCCTACTCCAAAATATACCTTTGAAATCAATACATGTAAGAATTGTAAGAAGCATGCTAGCTCAACTGGAAAGGTACCTTCATAAAGGTCATGTACAGTACCCGTGCGATAGTTTATGTTAAACACATTTATTTTTTACTCCACAACAGCTAGTTTCACTCTACACTGGATGTAATGTGTGTGTAGTAGGTTTCTTTTGTTCAAAGGTTGAAAGCAGCTGTTTGAACATCTCTTCATGGAACATTCAATTTCAAATTTAGTCACCTGAGAAATTGTTAGTAAAGCCATCAAAACCATAGAATATTATATACTAGACTAGTGGTTCCCAAACTTTTTCAATTCTCCGCACCCTTGCTGAATCCAGGTTTTCTCATGGCACACAGTCAAATTCTAATTTGTGAAATAGCCAATAATTTTTTTTTAATTAAAGGGTTAAGTAAAAATAAATAAAACTCGTATTTAAGATCACAAAAAATGTAATCGATCAAATTCAACCAATTATAATTAGTGGGATTGTAGTGTAGCGGGTCCACAGCTACGAAAGATTGGCAGCTTTTAAATAATCCATTCGGCGTGTCAGTCTCCATGGGCGCAATTGTGCAGCCACGGGAAGTTGATGGAGTACTTGGGGCGACTTGCACCTGCACGTGAAGGTGCGATCGTTCTCAATTACTTAATCGGCTTCCTGCGGTGCGCGATTGAGACACTGTGCCCACGGAGCCATATAAAAACGGACCGGCACAGAAGGAGAGGGGAAAAAAAGATACGAAAAGGAGAGGAAAAAGGCTTAGAGAGCGAGAGGGCGGCATTGGGGCAAAAGAAGGAGAATCAGCTAGCCAGCCAGCCAGCATGAATGAGAGAAGTCAGCGTGATTCTATGTGCCACCTTGCAAGACGCTAGCAATGCATTGCTTGGTATTGGTGCCTGCTAATAAAAACTAAACCTATTTGTTGATTTAACTCTTAACTTTCTGGTAAAGTAGTCACGAGATTAACTATGCTGGGATGATTTGTTTCTAAATGGTGTTTCAACTTACTTGGTAGCATGCACTCTGGTGCCAAAACTTTCATACATAGTACACACTGCGGCCATTCTTCACCATTGAATTGTGTCAATGTAAAACCAAAGTCCAAATAATTGTCATCATATTTTTGATATTTGTGCTTCTTCACACTCTGGTTGATGTTGCCACTGGTTGACAGTGTGCCCTCTTTTTATTTTCACTCTCACAATGCTTATTACTGTTTAGTAAAAACTGATCCATTTTTAAAAATACATACGAGAAGAAATACTTCAAAAACTTCACTTGACTTATTCACAACAATATACAGTTGATACAATCTCTGAAAACTAATTCAACATTAAGGCCACGCAAAACCAGCAGCTATTTATATACGAACACAAAGTACAGAGAAAGTTCGACAAACTACTAAAACAATCAAGAAACTTAATTATTGTAGAGCGCCATCTAGTAACCATTTGTAGATGCTTCCGCAAACAGTTATTACTAAGTGAGTTACTAGTTTGCACCAGGTCACACTGAATTGAAAATGGAAATAAAATTATGAAAATTTTGTAGCCACACACACTTTGAGAACCACTGTACTAGACTGTTACTTTCACAAGCTCAGCAAAGAGAGTAATAAAAACAACTCGCTTTTCTCACCAAATCTTGTAGTAGGCTTTCTAACAATTTTCATAGCCATTATATTTTTAAATTATCATTCATACACAAAACAGATGAATACATTACTGAGAACCCAAAACACAGAACAGGGTTTTGTGTTTTTTTAAAAAGTTGTGCTTAAGATGTTCCAGATTTCAGCATCATCAACAAATGAAATTAGAGATTTGCAAATCCTAGCTTGAAAGAAAAGATATTTTCTGAGAAGCAATGGTACTTTAGCTAATTATTTACATGACCTGTAGTTTCATGTGTCTTTCATCTACATTTTCAGCTACATCATTGTGGCTCAATAACTGCAGCAGAGATGTTAATATAGAACTTTAATAAAAAAGCCGTATTTTCCTTTACATGAATAATAAATTCAATGGGCTGTACAAGCTGAAATATACATAGTGGCATAGTTTACATTAGCCACATTTCCATTAACCCCCTTAATGTGCATTTTAAAATTGTGAAACAAAAAACGGTAAAGGAAAAACATGAATTTAGAAAAAAAAAACCCTCAAAATTTGCAAAAAAAGTTTATATGCTCCCTTGAATTGGTTTTTCAGGTGAATCGACCAAGCAATATCTCAAAATTGCAATGGAAACACTTTTTTCAAATTTGGGTCACATGACATGATGTAAAGCATCAATTACGTTTTCAAATACCTGTACAAAAATGATGTGTCGAATACAATACTACCGGGTGACCCAACACAAATGTCGCTGATCATTAATCTTTAGTCAACAACTGCGTGCATGATAATACCTGAGGTATTTTGTGTGCCTCGTAATTGTGCTATGAAATCTGCTGAGTCTCATCATAAGAAAATGATACATTGCCTCATTTGTGTAGACAGCATATGGCCTGACACACCCCATATACACGCCTGTGAACAATGGTTTTGGTCAAACCAAATGTCCCTCCAACAACCTGTACTCCGCACAGGTAGCCAATTCATAAAGTGCGATAGCTATGCGCTTCTCAGTTGGGACTGGCTCCCTCGTATGTGCTATGACAGGGGACACAAGGAAGCCTATTCCACTGCATAATTCCATGAATTATGAGGTGCTCATCCTAAAATTTTGTACCCACAGCTCCTTAGTAAAAACACTGTGGAGGATTTCAAAGAAATCCCTAATACGTGGCCTCTGCCAGTGTATAGGGAGTTTGCCTTCCCGTTATTGTATTCAGTTGCTCTTGTCGTCTCTGATTAAAAACAAACGCAGCGATTGTAGGTGCAATTGAAATAACAGAACCAACACTCATCATATCAGCCGCCATTTTTTATTTTAAATGACAAAACAAACTTTATTTGCATAAAATCACTCAATGGAAACCCAGACAATGTGTGTTTTGTCCACTTTTCAGAAGTGTCGCTTCTATTTTGTGCATAACAGTATTGGAAACATGGCTATTAAATACTTTCCAATAGCTCTTCCTAAAGTATAAGATGTACTTACATTAGTAGAAAGTTCTTTAATGACTGACTCATCTGCTTGTGAATTTTTATTTCTGAATATGTCAGAAACAATTTTGCTGGTACCAAGAACAGATGCTTAAGTTAATAAGTATTCATTTAGGACTTTATCAATAGCTGTCATTGAAACATGCAAATGATTTTTAACTTTAATAACACTATAACTGCTTTCAAGCACTTTTGAAATCTTCTATAGGATCGACATAATCAGTGTCATCTGTGAATGAATCACATTCAGAACCAAGTCAAAAGAATTAATTTATGAGTTATCTTATGCAAAACTGCTTTTAGCTTTAAAGGAACAGTGGTATTACTTGGATGTCATCATAGGGTGGGCATTTGGACCCGTAGAGATGGCAACTAAAATGCCAAAAAAGGCTTCAATATTATTTTTAGTGATTTATCGTTGAATGGACAGCCAACCCTTTTGCACTGCCCACCTGCAGCCATGACCTTCTTTAAAGTATGTGGATTGTGCTTTCTATATTTAAGGTAATGGAATGTGCTATAAATATTCTTTGAAATATGCAACTAAGAAACATATAAAGTGGTGGTTTCATTTCATTTTTCCATTTCTTAAATATACTGTAAATGGACAATCTGTATTTATGTATGGAAAGCAGTGGTTGTAATAATAATAATAAAAATTCATTACATTTATATAGCACTTTTCTCAGTACTGTGTCCATAATGTGCACCTTTTAGCCTTCTTTGTTTTTGTAAATGAGACCTGCTTGACAACGTTGCGTCAGAGTTTGCACTGTCACACTTAAATCACTGAAGAAAGGCAATTAATTTTTCCATTAATGAAAATATCAGTCAGGTAATGATCTGTGCATACACTTGCAACTAGGGAAGCTCCATTAAGGAACGGTATAGTGAACTTTACCAGCTTTCTCATTTGATTGAACAGTCATAAAAAAGTCCAGTTGCAAATATCACAGAAATGGCAATTTCTAGGCAAAATATCAGATCATGGTATTCTTAAAAAAAAAATACTCATAAAATTAATTTCAAATAATAAACAGAATAAATTGATAAGTGATAAAAACATATAAAGCATATTTATTTTTCATGAAGTTTGATATGCACATGCAATTCACTTCTGCTAAACACATTGTGGAGCTCGGGCCCAGACACAAACAGACACGGATGCCAAATGTGCCAAACACACACACTTTAATTTCAATTACAATTCACTTTTAATTCACAGTCCTTTTCTACTATTTTCTTCTCTGTCTCTTCTGTCCCTCCATTCCTCCCGTCTCAAGCTCCGTCGTCTGCATCCCGACTCTGCTCTTCGAATGGAGTGAGGTGGCCTCTTTTATACTTGAACCAAATGTGCTCCAGGTGCTTCCTGATGATCTTCCAGCAGCACTTCCTCGTGTGTCAGAAGTGCTGCCATCCAGGGCTCCTTAATCGTCCGGTTGCCCTCTGGCGGGGGCCACAGGCCTCAACAAGCATGAGTTTCCAAGCTTTGATACAGTGGCCCCCATGTAGACCAGGGCAGCTGCCCTTTTGATACTTTGATATTTTATATTTTAAATATTTTGATATTTGATACTGCCAATACTGATGCTATGTGTAAGAAAGGACAGAGCCGGTTATACTTCCTTAGAAGGCTGGCGTCCTTCAACATCTGCAATAAGATGCTGCAGATGTTCTATCAGACGGTTGTGGCGAGCGCCCTCTTCTACGTGGTGGTGTGCCGGGGAGGCAGCATTAAGAAGAAAGACGCCTCATGCCTGGACAAACTGGTGAGGAAGGCAGGCTCTATTGTTGGCATGGAGCTGGACAGTTTAACATCTGTGGCAGAGCAACGGGCACTAAGCAGGCTCCTATCAATTATGGAGAATCCACTGCATCCACTAAACAGTGTCATCTCCAGACAGAAGAGCAGCTTCAGCGACAGACTGCTGTCACTGTCCTGCTCCACTGACAGACTGAGAAGATTGTTCCTCCCCCAAACTATGCGACTCTTCAATTCCACCCGGGGGGATAAACATTAACATTATACAGTTATTGTCTGTTTTTACCTGCATTATTATCAATGTTTAATTTAATATTGTTTTTTGTATCAGCTGCTGCTGGAGAATGTGATTTTCCCCTTGGGATTAATAAAGTATCTATCTATCTATCTTTTGTGGTTCAGGGGAGGTATTATCCCTCTCCCAGTTCTTCCAGGCGTCCCGTCTAAGCAGGATCCCCAGCCGTCTACCACAACATCTGGACCTTTTTGCTTATGCCTAATGTCCTATTTCTTCAAAAAGGGTCAAGTTTTACAATCATACCATGTCCAGAAATGCAGTGAAAGTTACATGGAAATCAACACAAACCCCTACTGTAAGGAGTTACTGATTATTGTAAGTATCATTAGGAATTTCAATTTTTCCATTCAAAATGACAGATTCTGACTTGTGTGATGCCTACACATACATGCACATGCACATTACAGTGGGGAAGTTCTCTAAACAGACTGCTGATCCCTGCAGGTAACAGTATTGCATCAGAATCATTGTGTTCATTGTGGAAGAATATATGCTCAATTTGTATGTGTCTCTTCAGGGTTTGTATTCCAAATTGTATTCGGGTGGACATGGAGATAGCGAGTGACATCATCCATTCTGCTGTTGCTAAGTTACAAACGCAGCACCCTGAGGCGCTTGTGCTAATCGCTGGAGATTTTAACCATGTGACACTGGACAAAACATTACCTGCTTTCTCCCAGTATGTGGACTGTAACACCCGGGGAAATAAGACTATTGACTTACTGTATGCAAACGTTAAAGACGCATACAGCGCCACCCCACTGCCTGCACTTGGGAAAGCAGATCATAACCTGGTTTGTAGTGAGGCTGAAGCAGAACCAAGAGTGAGGGTCCTACCTACAACTGCACACTCATTCAGGAAGTGGTCCCCTGAGGCAGAGCAGGCACTGAGAGACTGCTTTGGAACTACAGACTGGGATATCCTGCAGGGATCACATAGTGAGAACATTGAGGAGGTTGTTGACTGCACTACTGACTACATCAACTTCTGTATGAACATTGTAGTTCCAGTAAGAACTGTACGCTGCTATGCTAACAACAAGCCATGGATTACAAGTGACATCAAGGGCCTTTTGAACCAGAAGAAAAGGGCTTTTAAAGGCGGTGATCAGCATGAGCTCAAGCACGTGCAGAAGGAACTCAGAGTCCAGCTCAGGGCGGCGAAGGAGCAGTACAGGAGAAAGCTGGAGCAGAAGTTGCAGAATAACAGCATGAAGGAAGTGTGGGATGGGATGAAGATCATCACTGGCTGCAGCTTGAAGCGGGGTGCCACCATCGAGAGAGACGTGAAGAGAGCAAACCAAATGAACAACTTCTTTAACAGGTTTGACCACCCTAACCCACTCTCACCTCAGAGTACTGCACCCTCCACCCATCCTTCTGCTGATACCAGCATAGGAGAAACATCCCCACCCACAATTACAGCAGCGCAGGTGAGCAGAGAGCTGAAGAGACTTCGTGCCAGCAAAGCAGTGGGTCCAGATGGAATATCGCCACGACTGCTGAAGGTCTGTGCGTCGGAGCTGGGGAGTCCTCTACAGCGCATCTTCAACCTGAGCCTGGAACAGGGGAGAGTCCTTTGGAAAACATCTTGCATCACCTCAGTCCCAAAGGTATCACATCCTAGTGAGCTGAACGACTTCCGGCCTGTCGCCTGATGTCACATGTGATGAAGACCGTGGAGAGGCTGCTGCTTCACCACCTGAGGCCACAGGTCCAACACACCTTCGACCCTCTGCAGTTTGTATACCAGGAGAAGGTAGGAGCGGAGGATGCCATCATCTATATGCTACACCGATCACTCTCCCAATTGGACAGAGGCAGTGATGCTGTAAGAATTATGTTTCTAGACTTCTCTAGTGCCTTCAACACCATCCAACCTCTGCTCCTTTGGGACAAGCTGACAGAGATGGGAGTAGATTCATACCTAGTGGCATGGATTGTGGACTATCTTACAAACAGACCTCAGTGTGTGTGTCTCGGGAACTGCAGGTCTGACATTGTGGTCAGCAGCACAGGAGCGCCGCAGGGGACTGTACTTTCTCCGGTCCTGTTCAGCCTATATATACATCGGACTTCCAATACAACTCGGAGTCCTGCCACGTGCAAAAGTTCACTGACGACACTGCTATCGTGGGCTGCATCATGAGTGCGCAGGAGGAGGAATATAGGGACCTAATCAAGGACTTTGTTAAATGGTGCAACTCAAACCACCTACACCTGAACACCAGCAAAACCAAGGAGCTGGTGGTGGATTTTAGGAGGCCCAGACCCCTCATGCTCCCCATGATCGTCAGAGGTGACTGTGTACAGAGGGTGCAGACCTATAAATACCTGGGAGTGCAGCTGGATGATAAATTGGACTGGACTGCCAATAATGATTCTCTGTGCAAGAGAGGACAGAGCTGGCAATACTTCCTGGCTCCTTCAACATTCAAGACTGGCGTCCTTCAACATCTGCAATAAGATGCTGCAGATGTTCTATCAGACGGTTGTGGCAAGCGCCATCTTCTACGCGGTGGTGTGTTGGGGAGGCAGCATTAAGAAGAAGGACGCCTCACGCCTGTACAAACTGGTGAGGAAGGCAGGCTCTATTGTAGGCATGGAGCTGGACGGTTTGACATCTGTGGCGGAGTGACGGGCGCGCAGCAGGCTCCTATCAATTATGGAGAATCCACTGCATCCACTAAACAGTATCATCTCCAGACAGAGGAGCAGCTTCAGCGACAGACTGCTGTCACTGTCCTGCTCCACTGACAGACTGAGGAGATCGTTCCTCCCCCAAACTATGCGACCCTTCAATTCCACCCGGGGGGGTAAACGTTAACATTATCCAAAGTTATTGTCTGTTTTTACCTTCATTTTTATCATTCTTTAATTTAATATTGTTTTTTGTATCAGTATGCTGCTGCTGGAGTATGTGAATTTCCCCTTGGGATTAATAAAGTATCTATCTATCTATCTATCTATCTATCTATCTATCTATCTATCTATCTATCTATCTATCTATCTATCTATCTATCTATCTATCTGTTCGGCTCTGTTAACTTTAAATCCTGTCATTAGGGAAATATATGTTGTTGTTTAACAATAAGTAATGAACTGGGTTCCATATATGTTAAATAGTTTCATAATAGTTGTTTTCTTTAAGTGTTAGCTAAATCTGTATCTTTATAGGTACTTATTAGGTATGACATATTTATAAAATATTTCCATTAGAGTTATGTGAAGGCAATGTTTTGTTACTGTGAAAGGAATACAAGAGTCCAGGCAGATACAGATAAGACAATTAATGATCTCTGTAAACAGTGCAGCTGTTAAATGTGCACTAACTAAGGGTCATCAGACATGATCTGACTCTTGTAGGTATGAAATAAGCAGTATGACATTGATTTATAGAATGGCAAAAGTGGGGGAAGATTTTAAGCTATAAAAGGTGTACACTGTGTTAATTCCATTGGCCATTCAGAACTTAAAGAACTGAATCAGCATTAATGCTGTTAATACCTTATTGTGACTTATGTTCTTCCACATCATTCAGTATGCTAGCTGTCATTTTAAAGTAACATTTAAAATTGTGAGGATTCACGCCAGTATTTTTTTTTTTAATAAAGGCATTAAACGCCTCTCCTCCCTCCCAGATTCATATACAGCTTGATAATACAGCAGATATAATGTGTAACTCCATTTTTTAGAAATCAAAAGAATAGATTGTAATATCAGTTCAATAAATGTATATAAATACAGTATTTACTAAATAAACAAGGACAGCGCTAGCCCTAAATTCTTTCCTGCTAAAACAAGAAGAAAATATAGAAAATGTTAAATTTGTCTGTAGGAATTGCCTATTTAGCATCTGAAGCTTATGAAAATCATTTAACTCCTGGATAAATCAGTGATCTCAGTATAGTTCCCATCAATAAGAGGTCACCCACATTAAAGTTTCAAAATGTCTGGCAAAACTAGCAAAAAGGTCTGTGAATAACCACAATGACTTATTGATCGATTTACTTCTAGATAACATCAAAATGAACACAAAGCAAACTAACACTGTGGTGTGTCAAGGCCAAACATTATATTTAATACTGCAAACCAGTACACTTTGTTTATAAGTCTGTAGGGTCCTGTGTGTACAGACTTAATTTTTCAAAGGATAGCCCATCTCTTCAATGCTATAAACAGATTCTCTACCAAATTAGGACTTATGCATCATAGTTATTGATAACTTTTCTTTGTTTTATTCCCTAAGTAATAATTTAAACAGAATACTTTTGTTTTTCAAAAAATGTATTCATACTCATGTTCTTTTCAGGGATTCTTGTTGATTGCAACAGCATTCATTATAAGGCATATAACTGATAGTGGGGTTGTGTGTCTTGTTGTAATGAGGACTTATTAGACATGATTTATAGACAATCAAGTTTTCTAACATCCTGGTTTTAATCTTTGACAATGGTGTTATTCCCTTTTTCATATCTCTCTAACCAACAAACATTTTTACATACATACCTTTACTATTCACACTAGGATTTTGCAGTTCTTAGAAACAGGAGCATCATACTGCTGGTTTCTTTTCCACAAAGTGTAAGGTACACATGTAGTCTTTCTTGGTTGCTTTTTTAAATTTAATATGGTTCTCCTTAGCATTAGGAGAAAATCATGATGTAATGTAATGTTATTAATTTTCTCTGTTTTTCAAGTTACTGCAGCTACCTTTAAGGGAGAAAATGGCACTGGACTTTTCATACCTCTTCAATGGCAACTGCTTCATCGTCTTGACTAGGAAAAGCTTAAACTACAAGAGCAAACACGGTATTAAAAATAAGAAGAGTTAGTCCTCAACTACAATATGGACGATCACCTTTAAACCCCACTGCTAAAGAGGAAAGTTCAGGTTTCACATATGCACACACAACCAGGGTTTTGGAGAACACTGCAGGGCCAATTGGTGCAGCATCTGGCATAAAGACAATTTGACATATTAAAAGAAGTAGCATTATATGAATATGAATCATATTGTGTCCTGGTAATGCAAAGAAGATTCTCCTTGCAACTTCGTCTATCTGTAATACAGTATAACATTTGCTGTAACTATTCATTCTATTTCCCTTTTGGCCACTTTTTTCAGTTGTTATATTTAAATTTATGCTGTTAAATACATGTATATTTTGGTAACCATTTAGTAACTAGTAATTTAAAGTGTCATTAGACTTAAACATTTCCTCCTTTTTTCCTAAAGAAACTGTTTAATATTATACCCTAGGCTTATTGTAATTGGACTGTTCTATCATAACATATCTCAGTTTTAATCCTTTCTACACTGCTGCTGAGGGTTTATTTTGTTTTGAACATGTGCTGTCTCTTGGTATGTGGTCTAGCCTCACTTGGGGAGGCACAATTTGGGAGGGCTGGGTTGGAAGAGAAGAAGAAAGAGAGCAAGTCACTTTTTATTTATCTTTTTTTACCCCAACTTAAGTGCCAACATAATAAGCTCCTTAGCCCTAACATCTGGCAATAATATGAAATCAAGGTTTAAGCTAATTTATGAAACAATGCACTACTTTTACTTAAGATTATAAAATGTCCCTAAAAGTTGAATAACAGTCTGACGAAACAATGAATGTTGAAGGCCACAATCACGCCTAAATACTAATACAGTATTTTTACAGGATACTCACTTAACAAGTAAGGATCAGTTTAGCTTGCAAAGAGATTGGATTGGCCAAATTTTTCACTCCAGCTGTACAAAGAAAACTAGAGGTTTGTGAATCTTAATATGTAAAACAATCTAATTTGTAGCATCAGACATAGTATCTGATCCTGAAGGGTAATATGCTATGGTGATGGTTAATTTATTCAATTTTAAAGTAATATTGATATCTATACACCTAATGTGGATAATGGAGATTTTATCCAAAATATTTTTGCATCTATTTTCAATATGAACACTCAAAAAAGTATAATGGATGGAGATTTTTTGTGTTTTAAATCCAGATCTGGATAAGTCTTCAATTACAGAGGCGATAACATCTAATACTGCAAAAATAATCACACAGTTTGTAATGGATCATAACTTATCAGACCCATGGAGATTCTTAAATATAAGCGCAAGAGAATATTCCTTCTTTTCATTAGTATATAGTTACTCAAGAATTGATTATTTCTTTATTGATAATAATTTATTGCCCACTATCAGTTTTTGCAAGTACAACACTATTGTTATGTCCAGTCATGCCCCTCTGATCTTGGAAACTGAATCACTATGCCCTCCACATTCATTTAGTATCTGGCATCTTAACCCCCTGTCGTTAACAGATGAGAATTTTACAGAATTCACCTCCAAACAAATAAATTATTTTTTAGAGACAAATACATCCTCAGAGGTCTCTGCAGGAATAGTCCGAGAAACTCTGAAGGCTTTTTTAAGAGGGCAGATTATTTCATATCTTTCCCATAAAAATAAATTGAAGACCAAGAAGTAGTCAGATTTAATCAGTGAAACTACCAGAACAGATCAAGAATACACCCGCTCTCCAAAAGAGGCACTTTATAGGAAAAGACAGGTTCTGCAATCAGAATTTAACCTCTTGACAACAAAAGAAACAGAACAGCTCATTTTTAATTGCAACATTATTACTATGAACAAGGAGAAAAGGATAATAACATCTCAGCTCAACAAATCCACAAGCAGAAAGTTCGCAACTCAATAACAGAAATTACCAACACAGATGGAGATAAAATCATTGACCATAAAAATATAACCCACACATTTATGGAGTACTATAAGTCCTTATGTTCTACTCGGTTTAAAGAAGACAAGACACAATCTAATGAGTTGTTTAATGCATTACAAATACCACAACTAGATACTCTTAGTGCAGAGGAACTGGAAAAACCCCTGATGCTATCAGAATTGCTGGATGCTATAAATTCACTCCAATGTGGGAAAGCAGCAGGCCCTGATAGCTACCCAGTGGAAGTTTATAAAAAATATTCGAATAAGTTTGCTCTGCTATTATTAGCAATGTTTATAGAAGCTAGAGACAGCAAAATTCTATCTCAAACATTAATTACTGTCTCTCCAAAGAAAAATGTGCTTCATACAGACCTGTTTCACTTATCAATAATGATGTTAAAATATTCTCCAAAGTTATAGCTAGAAGGATTGAGAAAGTGCTTCCTTATGTAATATCACAAGACCAAACTGGATTTATTAAAGTTAGGCACTTAGCTTCTAACATTTGGCGTCTCTTTGATGTGATATACTCACCCGTATAATCCAACACACCAGACAGGTTATTACATTTGGATGTAGAAAAAGCATTTGACGTGGTAATATGGGAATGCCTATTTACCACATTTTACAAATTTACCAATTGCTTTTTGCAATTCCTATTGAGCCATTGGCATTCCCTTTTGAAAAGTATTAGAGATAAAGGGGATTATCAGAGAATCACTTGAACAGAAAATACTACCATATGCAGATTATATGGTACTACGTGTTCACTTAGTTATGAACATTCTGCAGGGTCATCTCCTTCCCCATCTTCTATACCTGCAGCCAAATGGCTGAGTTGATTGCAATCCAGCAATGTTAATTTCCTGTGGATATCCCAGATCAGCATCTTGCATGGTCCAGATGTTACCATCTCTCTTCTGTACCTGAAACTGGGCTCTCAAGATTACACACAAGCTTCACAACAGTACTCCACAACAGACTGCTGATCCCTGACAAGCCCTTAATTGGCTTACAGCCACAACATTGTGAATGTGCACGAAACAAAGGGCAGCTCAAAATTTGTAAAAGCATGTATGGGTGGGTCAGTGATCATATCCACAAATTTTGCAATGATTATACAATGTTCATTAGTCCATTGGACTTGTGTCCTTGAAGGTAGTGGTACATTGGATTTTATTCTCCCTCTTGCTGTAGTTGCTAAGCTGGCCTTTCCAGTATTTTCAACATTACCTTTTAAAAAGCTTAAACAAATGTTTTGCAAACCAGGAAAAGTCCTATACGAAGGAGAGGTAATAACTAAGGAGAGGTAATAACTAAGGAAGTCTAGCAATGATCTGACTATTTCAACTGTTGTGGGTTCCTTTTCCATTAAATGTTATATTGCTTCCAAATCCTGTACCCTTTTTCCAGACTCTAGGCAACCTGTATATCGGATTTGTCACCTGAATGGCTCATATTTCTCTAGTCATAATTTTATTCCATGCTCTCTCATTCGACTCGGTGCCTATCTCATGTCTTCCACATGATCATGAAATGTTTTGGAAATGCAAAGTACATCATACAAATATGGGGTGCAACATCCATTTCTCAATTGCTCCAGTACACCTTCCATGCAACTTTGAAATGCAAGACAAAAGCAGGATATCAAACTATGTGTCAAACTACTTGTAATTGCCTACGGATTCAGAACACTCACCTTGGCTGAGAAAAATGGCTAACTCCCCTCTGGCAAGATAGAACTTTTGACCCTTAAATGGGCCGATCTGTGATAAATTTAGAGACTATTTGTATTATGCACCCACCTTTACTGTGAATACAGACAATAACCTTCTTACATTTTTTCTAAGTGTAGCAAAATTGAATGAAGTGGGTTACAGCTGGGTTGGGGGATTAGCAGACTTTAACTGTGACATCAAATACCACCCTGGGAAGGCAAATACAGATGCTGATACACTGTCCCACTTCCCTGTGCACTTACCAGCCACCATTACTGAGTATAATGAAACAATATCTCCAGAAGTCATCTCAGCTCTCGGGCAGGGAGACAAAGCAGCTAAAGATAAAGAAAGATAAAGAAGTGCCATGGGTGTCTGCTCTGCAGTTCACCTCAGTGGATGATGATGTGTTACCAGGAAGTACCAGGAAGGTTACTAGTATGTTCTGGTTCTCATGTATCAGAAGCACATACACATGCCACTAAAAACAAATCTGGAAAAACTTTAGCTGAGAAGATTTCCCAAGGCCTTATCCCTCGATTTGGCTGCCCTGCAAAGCTGCACCATGACCAGGGGCATGAGTTTGAGAGTAACTTATTTCAGGGGTTCTGATAACTGTCTGGAATAGCTCACTCCCTTAAAACCAGCTATCATTCTGAGTAATCCAGTAGAACAATTCAGTCAAACTCTGCTTCAGATGCTTTGCACCCTAGAAAAAGAGAAAAAGTCCAAGTGGAAAGATTACTTACCACAAATTAGTTATGCATACAATTGTACAAGACACGAATCAACTGTTTATTCTCCATTTTTTCTCTTATATGGCAGAGGTCCACAATACCTTTCAATTTCTTGTTTAATCTTAAAACTGACAATGATGAAGCAGACAGCCAGGACTTTGTATAAAAATGGGAAACCAAGATGAGAGAGGCTTATCAAATTGCTGCAAATAACAGTCGGAAAGCATCTGCCAAGGGTAAGCAATACTCTGACCGTACAATGAGGGGTGCTTTCCTTCAACTAGGAGACAGAGTCCTAATCAGAAACCTGTCTGAGAAAAGAGGCAAAGGAAAACTCTGTGCCTACTAGGAAAAACAGGAATGTCATATTGTGGAGAGAATTAAAGACAGCCCAGTGTTCAAGGCACAGCCAGAAGCTTGTAGCAGAACACCTTGGATACTACACCAAACCTCCTGCTGCCTGTCAATGACTTACCTCATGAGAAAGACACTAACTCGAGCACACCAACAAGGCACCCAGGGAGTGCCGTAATCTAAGTCTCATAATACACTCTTTGAAAGGAGTGACATCAGATACCATCAGAAGAAGCCAATCCGTTACAGCAACAGCTATTCCACAAGTATGACAGCCATCAGAGCGACCAGACCAATAAAAGTTGTATCCAGAGATCTGGCCAGACCCAGGTCTGCGCACCTCAGAGAATGTCGCCACTGAAATGAAGAGTTTACGCAGTTCCTCCGACAGCAGAGGAAGATGATCATCATGCCGGAGAGGAAAGTTTGGAGACCAGAAAGAACAAATAATAAAACACCAGACTCAGGGTCTGATCACTCCGATGAGGAAGCTGAAACTCTCATATGGCCTTTGCTGCTTGCCACACTTTTGTGCAGATGTCAGATCTGAGGTCACAGAACCTGAGTCATGCTCCAGGCTCAAGAATTCCATCCTGAATCATGAGAACCATAGCAACCTGACAGAAATCAACAGCAAGGAAAATCAATTGAACAGAGACAAGAGCTGGAAATGGGGACCAGTATTGCTGAACCACAGCTGGGAAGTATTGATGACCCATTAGAACCCATGAATGGTCACAGTGACCTAGCAACAGAGTGACAGAGAGACGGACACTTTAAGAATATCAGTTTGTACTGTAAAACTCAGAAAAGTATTCACATACAGTACTACAGACTGGCGCAGCCATTATACCAACCTTGGAATCCTGGCATCAATGTAGGTATACAGAATCATAACTATCTGTTTCCAAGCCACACAATAATGTAATTGGAACACAGAGCAGGGAATATAAAGAAGTACTGCAAGATTTTATTTCTGTTTTAGACCTGTGTCTATTCATTGATTTGTGTTGATGTACAGGTCTATATTGCTTGTATATTTGCTGCCCAGTAATAAAGTTTAAAGTTAGGTAGTGCCATGCCCCTCTCTGCTTTAGGTAATTGTAGAATCGGTCTTTGGATATGTGGATGTTTCGAATTCCAAATAAATGAGATTATGATTTGTATTGTCGTAGTATTTCCCTCTACTTACCCTTTACCTGTTTTCTCAAGGGTAAATGTTCTCATCAAGTTCGTTACTGGGTTAGTCTACTGTTGCACTTTAAGATGAACACATACAGATATATACCATACACACAGACCCTAACCACAACAGTGCCCTATGAATGACACACACACACAGTGATTAACCTTTAGCACTTTAAACCACACAAGTGCTTTAAGAATAATGCAGCCTGTCACTCAACACTTCAAGAGACTTAATTAACGACACAAACAACATACAATGTTTTAATGAAATCTCAGACGTAAATATTACTTTTGGTCTACAAGAATACATTTAAACATACAAAGACTAGCACTCTTGACTATAGGCCATTTATCAACCAAGAATACCTTCTTTACATACTGTTCCCTACTGTTAAGTGAAGCTCTCACTCTCAGCCTAAAAAACCTCGCAGCACAGAGGTAATGGCAAATCTCCGGCTGCACTAGGTGCTCAAAGAAATATAACTTATTATTTCAATCACTCTATAGACATTAAGACAAAGCATAGAAAGTTAAAAGCAGCATGGTATTTATTACAAGAATTATAATAATACCACTGGAACAAAGAATAACAGAAAATAGGTACTGATAGGAAAGTCTGAATATATAGTCTTTAGAAAAAGCTTACAAAAAAGTTACAGATGACAAGGATGAATGTTCCAGGGCGGCAATTGATTTAGCAATTGACATTCATGAAAATGCTGTTAACTGACGATCGGATGAAAACTGGTCATACATGTCTTTGTTTTTTCCCTGACGTCGCTCTTCCGTCGTCTCTGTTTCTATTCTTCTTCGTTGCTTTCAAATGAGGCATATTTATTATAAAGTTTCATGCCGTGGTTTCACAACACATGAATGTTCCATGCTCCTGATTGGCTGGCTGTCAATATGATGGATGAATTTTGCTCAAACTCTTTAATCTATAGCTATAAACCAAATTGTTGTCCCAGATTTCCATCCATAAAGTAATCAATAGCCTGAGGCATGGCTTAGTCTTCCTTTCCCAGGCTGTAATACCATTTTAGCACTATGCTGTGAGCAACTGTTATAAAAGTGAGGTGTAAGGGAAGAGGATACGCCTTTTTATTATAATGCCTCCTACATCTGAATTCATCTTGTTGGGATTGAGCAAAATATAATAATAAAATATAGAGAATAATTTGTAGATTTTATACACCATAACATGATTGAATCTAATTTCTTAAAAAATGATTTGTTAATGTACAGCATATGGGGATACTTTTAAATAGGAAAAGAAGCTTGGGAAGGATGGTCATCTTAACAATGTTGCTTCTCCCTGCTAATGTAAGATGGAGGGTAGACCATCTATTTGCATATTGTTTAATTTTCTTTATGCAGATAGCAAATTTTTTTTGAAAAAGACCTTTATATGTACTTAGATATTTGCCACTAGATATTCAAACTTATCTGCTAAGATAAATGGGAAGGTGTCCAGTCTAATATTATGTGCTAGAAAGGTCACTGGAAAAAGCACACTTTTATTCAAACTGATTATGAGTCCAGATATCTTTTGACATTCTGTTAGTGAATTATGGACTACTGGTAAGGATATTTGTGGGCCTGATATACAGTATACTATTGTTACCAGCCCCAGGCCTAGGGAAACCTGGGCCAGGTACAAGCCATTTTTGCTAGCAGTAAGATGCGAAAAACATCAAAGAAGCAGGCAGCAGTTAGAAATCTCTGACCATGCTTACTGTACTTTTTTTTTTATTCTCATTTACCCAGAGGTATAGAAAAGCTTCAATGTCAACATGACGATCAGTTAAAACAATGGTATATACCAATTTCCTCTTGTTAAACAATGGTATTGTTACTAACTATCAAGAAGTACACATACCACTATGTGCTGATTAGATACCAATGTCCCCAGAACTTGTTAATTTTCAAATGAGGTAATTACAAACATTATGTAAGGAATCAGGCAATTCTGTTATCACAATAGTGTATAGTATGTTGATGAGATACCATTCAAAGCAGCCTGATTTTTCAAAGCTGCTGACTCTTTTGTGAGACAGGTAAATATCTATGTCCTGTAGATAGCTACTAGCAATAATCTGTAACAGGATCACTCAGGAAATGTTCCTTTTCACTTATTCCAGTCTCCAACAAAAAGGGTGACTATTGTGCCTTCATCTATTGGCTTTTCCATTTATTACTGACATGATTTTTTTAAAAAGCAACAAACAGAACACTACTTCTGCCCTGCTTTGTGACCCTATAACTACAAATTATAGTAACTATACCAATAATCCAATTGTTCATCAATTGCTTAGAACATGGAATCAATGCAGGAAACACATCAAGACAGAGAAGCTTTTATCTCTTACACCTGTAGGCATGATAATCACCTTTTCTACACACTTAAACCTACACAGTATTTAATCTTTGGAAAACGTCCAGGATTAAAGTACTTATATAACTGTATATAGATAATGTCTTTGCATCCTGTAGATAATTACCCTTCAAATTTAACTTCTCAGCAACACAATTTTTCCACTACTTTCAAATCAGAAACTTTGCTAAAAGGAACCTATCCATTTATGGGTAACTGATTTTTGAGTTTGAAATTGGTAAAAAATCAAATTCTTCCTTACAGGATCAGTTCAAAACTTTTTTAAAATATGGCAATATCTAATTAATTTAATTTTAGAATAAGCATTTATATCAGGTGTTTTGTCTTGGTAGAGTACTGTATTACTCTACTTTCCCCTTTTGTATTATTAATATGTAGCCTTTGTCAGAATGCCTCAAATCTCACAGACTTACCACTGTTTATAAGGCATTAAAGTATATAACTTCTTCCCACCTTCCCTTCTACATCTATAACCTCAGGCAATTATGTTAAGTAAAAGACAAGCAAGAGTTAAATTACAATTTAAACAATGTATTATTGGTAATATTCATAAATAATAACAATATACAAAGTACATTTGAATATTGGCAACCATACAACCTGATTAAATGGTGAGGTGTAGTTTCAGGTGGCACACAGACTTGTTAGTTACTTAAAAATGTCTCTAGTTCATTTGTGGTCAGCTTTCAGCCACATGTCTGTTCAATATGGCTGCCGAGCTGTGCTCTCCATTGTGTTGTCCTTTCAATTCATCAGTTTGGTAAGAGATGCTTCTTCGTCAGATGTTAGTAAGAGAGAGAGTGTGAGGTTAAGCAAGTAAATTTATAGATTCTCTGTCCAACCCCTAGAGCCAATAGGACGTCATGGTACTTAAAAGCTTTTGATACAAGTCAATTCCAAACAGCCATACTTCAGACCAATTGGGGAATAGATCATCTTAACACTTGCCCCCAAACCATATGTTAAGGTAAAGCTTAGCAGTTAGGCAGCCTGGCTTTCTTGTGGCGGTTGAAAGACTTTAGCAGAGAAACACTCGCCAAACTGGTTTAAGGCACTTCCCCCCCAACTCTGTCATAAAATTAAAAGAGACTCAGTTGTAAAGGCGGGGGTAAACATGAATGCTTCTCACTAATGTAACACTAAATTACATTGCTTTGCCTAACATACAAATAAAGATATCAGGGTAATGGACATTCTTCCTTCTTTGTTGTTTTTAAAGATTTGCTCTTGCTGTTGGCTCGCCTCTCTTTCTCTTGGGGATGGGGGGGAGCTTGAATTCTGTTTTGTAAAGTTCGACTTGATTGTAATGTTGTTTTCTTCATTGTATAAGTTAGACTTGATCATACAGAATGTTATTTTCCTCAAATAAATTAAATAAAAAAAATAAATAAATTGAACATATGGGAGAAAATTGGAAAAAAGAAAAAAAAAACACTTAAAAAATAAAAGTTGAGGTTATAATAAACATCTTAATAATAAATTAATGAGGGAAGCTTATTACTTATTATGCACAACATCTGTGTGTTTTTTTAAGGTTCACCAACTTACAGAAAACATTGTCAAGAGTGTAGAATATTGCTGCCTTTCTTTCTTTCTGTGTAAGTGTGTTACAACTGTCTTTAGCGCAATATATTTGTTTATTTTCTATATTTATTTGTTTCTGTGTAATAACAAGGAAAACAGATTCTGCTTGACTAACATTGTTGCAGTTACTAAGACCAGGCACTCATTTTATAATTAGAAAGTGGCTCTGATATTGAAGCCTAATGTGTGCCATTGTTCTCTTTTTTAATGGGAGGATACCAGTGATTACACCATCACCCTTTGTAAATCCACTTCTATATTTTTAACTACAGGGAGGTTTCTGATCTCAGTTATAGACTTTTAGTTCAGACTGTTATGTAGACCAATTTTTTCCTCAATAATGTGAAATTACATACTTAAATACAGCTCTTATCCTGTTCTAGATGTCGTCTCATTCCTAGTTTTTTAAACTAGAAAATGGGCCTGTTTTTCTGTCCATGTGTGAAGCAGAATTAGTTCAGTAACTGCACTGTGGTTCAGTAATGGGTAATCTTTTGCAAATGGATTGTCTTCTATTTATGTAAAAAAGCATATTGTATATAGAATGTTTCACTGACTGCAATTTAAGGCAATTACTACATCCATTAGACACTCTAAGAAGCTTTGGAATCCCTCGATGAATGAAATAAGCCATGCATATGAAGACATCATTTAACACACAGTTCAGGAACTTTGGACCGAAATGTAAAATATAAGTTTTAACACTTTTTAAAAATGCATTATGAAGGTAAGAAAGTTTTACTTTTTATGAACAATCTAACCTCATGTCTAACATTAAATATGAAAGCAGTTTTTATAAGTTTTAAAATTTTAAAACTTTGTTAGAAAGTGAGGTAAGGTGCCAGAAGTCTGGGAATGCATGTCCTTGTAAAAAAAGTATAGGAATGTAAATGCACAGATGTTGACCTAGCACTTCTGCAGGAATAAGAAAACATTCTAAATGTTTTGTAAAATATTTTTCTATGTAAACAAAAATTCATTATAATAGAAGAACACCATATGTAAGTTCATCCTCAACATGTGAGGCTCAGCTGGCATAAGTTCTTACTGAAAGGAATAATTAAAGAATTGTATAATATTAAACTGTAGACTGTACTTGTGTTTTTCATGTCATCACTCCTTTACATAAACCAGTATTTTACCTGTTTTATTTCCAGCTTTTATACAATTTTCTCTGGCTGATTTGTCTCAGATGTTCTCTTAAAATTTCATTTTTATTTCTCTTATGATGATTTGTGTATCACCATAGTGTAAGTGTGCTTGATCTAAATACAACACAGCTACAACCTTGCAACTACAGCAGGTGCAGTATGGGCAATACGCAAAATAACCAAATAAAAATGTATTTATAACATACAATTATACACAGAGTACAATATGCAGTGAATGCTTAGTTGCCACACTCTAAGACTCTCCTAATAGTCCAAGAATACAAAAGACAATAAGCAATAATTACACAACTCTATAAATATTAATAATAAATGAATATGTACAATGAGAGTAGTGTGCATTGTATTAATATGATTAAGATATACAAACAATAGTATCAAGCAGCTCATTTAAAACTGAAATCAAACTGAGCAAAACAAAGTAACAATTACTGAATTTTAATTTCTTTATTAAAATGTATGAAATTGGGCTTTCTATTAAAAGCCAGAAGTCCTACATGACCATCATCATCAAGTCCTTCCATGAGAACCCTACATACAAAGAGGACTGTTCATTTATGTTAGGTAGAATGTCCAGAGGGGGCTGGGCGGTCTCATGGTCTGGAACCCCTGCAGATTTTTTTTTTTCTCCAGCCATCTGGAGGTTTTTTGTTTTTTCTGTCCTCCGCGGCCATCGGACCTTACTCTTATTCTATGTTAATTAGTGTTGTCTTATTTTAATTCTTACTTTGTCTTTTTTTCCTCTTCATCATCTTTGAGCTATTTTATTTGTATGAAAATGTGCTATATAAATAAATGTTGTTGTTGATTTTATTCTAACGAACATTAGTGTGGAAAGGTTGTCAAGTGTTTTCTTTTCAGTTTTAAAAAGTTTTTTTTGCACTTTTTTTTTAAATATATTTGTTTACTATATTTATCAAGACAATTGTTGCACATTGTGATAGAAATGCAGGAATTACAGCAGATTAGTTATGGACAGATCTATTATTTCTTAACCCACACATTATTAACAATAGAATTACCAGAGTCTACGAAAAACTCGTAGATCCGGCCCACCTTAAAACCGTTCTCACCTCTCTTTTGTCTTCTAAATGTGCCGATTAAGACGAGCAGCAAAAAGCCGGCTATTCCATCCCCCACCATCGCAAAACGTTCACTAAGTTTTCCCAGCTCATGCCTTGTTTGATTATCTGGGAGTGACTGAACTGGAGTTTTAGAGTGGAACTAATAGATTGTTATTTGGAACACGCGCATTTCATGTGTGTTCCGTTTCTACAGTAATCTGTGTAAACACATTGTTAAAACAGAAACTTTTTCATATTTTAGTAATAAATGACGGCCAAACATCAAATAAACACTTTCACAAAAGATTCAAGAATGTTACAACACCTTCCGTGGCGTAACACTGAGATTTGCTGACTCAGAGCACAGCAGCCCTGCCACGCCGTAATGACCTGAGTTCGATTCCCCACTGAGGAGGAAGTGTTTTTTTTTTTCTTTGTAGCCTCAAACGGACATAAAATTTATAAATTGGTATGAACTGTAAATCGTTAAGTTTAAAATGTCGATCGCGGGTTATTTCTGTTGATTAATTCATGCTTTTTTACTTAGAGTCAGAACAGGAGCTTATTCAGCTTATTCAGCTTCTGATCTGACTCTAAGTAACAGCGCCAGTATAAATCACATCCAATCTGACGCTGTTCGTTTTGAAATAATATTGCATTACTTCGACGATGTTTTCTGATTGGTACTATTCGTGTCATAAAATGATTTCTTCAAAACGTCACATATATTTGTTTTGAGATAATGAATAGAGCTGCAAATTACAGGTGCTTGTTCAGTGTAATAGGAACCATAGCACAGAGAAGTGTGTACACTGCAACAAGTACACATGTCGTAAATGTCATAAATCCTAAACAAATGGAACATGTAAAGGTGCTTAAAACTTCTAATAGTCCCTAATATAGTTATAACAAAAAGGAGGTGTTTGAGTGGCTGCATAAAATAAATTACCTCCTAAAGAGCAAAGTAAAAATGACTGTGTTTAAAAATACATACAAAATCTTAACTAAAAATACTAAACATATGCAATACAAGAAGAAAATTAATATGCAAAATATACAAAGGAATCTTTTTTTATGTTTCCTTTTATAAGGCAGGAAATGACCACCATAATGGTCACAAGCTGGCCCCCACTCACTGTGGTCATGCTTCAATAACAGTATAATTCTGTTTCCATCTTGGATTCAGAAATCAGTGGAAGATTGCGAACCAAATGAGAAAATCATAGATGCAAACAAATAAACAATCAACAGTGCAAAAAGATGGACCCCTGGCCAACATATCTTATAATAGACACACTTTTTAAAAGATTCCATATAGAATAAACATTGATACAGTCAACACTGTAAATCAATTTTGTCTTTTGCCACTTTGAATAGTTCAATGCTATTTAGAGTCTTCATTTAGCAGTTTTCATTAAAGAAAATATTTTAAAATGCATCCTAAAAGAATATTAGTATAAACATAGTAATGCTGCCAAATAAAACTTAGTTACTCATTGATAGTTTATAGATTTTCTTTTTTTATTTCTGTATGTCTTGCTTCCTTTTCTGTTCATCATTGTGACTCTAGTCTGAAAAGATGTTCTGGAGATACATAACGTCCCTAGGGATGGTATCCTATTGTAAATCCTGTTTTGTTCATGTTGCAGGTTCTTTTTATTTTTTTGCTTTGAATCGTGATCCCTTTTGCCAGACACCTCTGGGTGGAATTGGGGCTTGTATAATATCATCATGGCTCCCCAATTGAAGATGGTTGTATCATAACCACAGATTCCTAGTGTTGGATTGAAATAATTGTTTTTTGTCAAACTTTGTTATAATAGAAGAATCTAAAAGGCACTTCAAGAAGACATTTGTATTTTTGCTTATTTGTTATGCCTACAATTTTTATTTTGTGCTTTGGACTTTCAATTCTCTGTCTGCTTCTCATTCTGACCTTCATCTGATTTTTCAATTTGCCTACTGATATGATCTGGCTTACAATTTAAATATTTTTTCAATTATTCCTTAGTGTCTGAATGAATATAACCATTTAATAATTGCTTGGCCTCTAATTATTGTTGGGGTTTCTGAGGCAAAAAAATATATTAATTTTATCTTTCCTTGTGCTTATAACATTGTTAAAAATGATCCACATTCTCTCTCTGTGCTATCCTGTGCTGTGTTCCTTAAGGATGCTGTCATGTTGGAAATTGATTGCTCGGTTGTAACACCCTGTTGCTGAAATGCAGATCCAGGAGGTAACACAATGTTTAAACAGCCAGCACCACTTGTTCCTGGCTGTACAAGAGGGTTTATGAAACAAAAAAACAAATGTGTCATTTCATATTGTTTATGTTAAATTTACTGGTACAACATTTTTTCTGGACTCTTGTATTTCTTGGGTCTGGTAATGTGTACCCATTTGAGCTTATGATTTACCACCACTATGTTCTTTGAGTACGATTCTGGCTACACTTTCTGAGCTTTGTTGTTTTAATTATAGTCTTCCCTATTGTGATCCTTGCATGTATTCTGACTTCACGATGACATGTTCTGATTACATATTCTCTCACAAACTACTGTCTCCTTGCGCAAGCAGTCTTTCTTATGATCTGGAGTTTCCCCCAAAGTCAAAAAAGTTTAGTCCTCAAAAAATAAGCCAGAGAGCAGGTCAGAAACCTGTCTGTTCTTCCTAGGATAGCCTTACCAGACTTCAACCAGGGTTCTGCTGGTTTCAATTAGAGCAGGCTTCAAACATGGGAAGCTGGCAAAACAACTATAAAATTCTCAAAATTTACAACAAATGCTGCACAAGGCTTTTTTATGCTCAAGCTTTATAACGCACTGGTGAAGCCTCACCTGTAACACTGTACATTTTTGGTCCCCAGGCTACCACAAATAGGGCATAGAAGCACTGGAAAAATGCCAGAGAAGAGTGAATAGGCTGATTCCAGGGCTACAGGGGGTGAGCTATTAGGAAAGATTAAAAGAGCTGAGCCTTTTCACTTTAAGCAAAAGAAGATTAAGAGGAGACATGACTGATGTGTTTAAAATTAAGAAGAGAATTAGTACAGTGGATCAAGGCTGATATTTTAAAATTAGTTCATCAAGAACACTGGGAAACAGTTGGAAACTTGTTCAGGGTAAATTTGACACAAACATTAGGAAGTTTTTCTTTACAGAAAGAACCACAGACACATGGAATAAGATACCAAGTAGTGTGGTAGACAATAGGTCTTTAGGGACTTTCAAAACTAAATTTGATCCTATTTTAGAGAAATTAAGTGGATAGGACTGAATGGCCCGTTCTCGTCTAGACTCTTCTACTGTTCTAAAGGGGAAGGGAAACTGTCAGCCTCTGGCTTCTACACAAAAAGTGCAAGAAACAATCTGTATAAATCAAATATTTACTACAAGAACATCAAAAGTACAAAGAAAAGCTAAAATGAGCAAAAAAGAGGCACAGTGGCATTGCCTAAATGACAATTCACAGTAAACAAAGTCCAAATCACAGTCCAGTAATCAGAGTCCTTGAGAAAATAAAATCCAATACCAAAAACAGCAATATTCACAATAACTACACCAAACATAAATGGTATAAATAACCTGAGGGAGGGCTCAGGATTGGTGGTGTCAGGGTGGACCCGCCTCCTGGGGCTCCGTTAATAGAGAACAAGAAACATAATTACATTTAAAGTGGCAGTACATAATTACAATATCACATATGAAATCAATAGAAAAAGAAAAGATGTGAACAGTAATCATTCAAACTTAACAAAAACAACAAAACCTAAAATACACATAATTTCAACCCGTTCAATTACACATGAATACACTGCTGGACAAAGATAAGGTGATCAAAAGACAACATAAAATAAGATGCATGATTGACATACAAATGACCGCAAATGCATAGCATTTTTATACATTTCTCCTTGTTCCCAGTTAGAGCCATGATCTCATTTGCTTATTTTATAAACAACTGCCCTGTTCTGCAATAACTTCTGTAGTCGGTGATAGAAGTGAGGATGGGTAAACTGCTCCAATTACCACTTACTTGAACAAGCAAACAATAGTTATAAAAATCTATTATAGTACCGGAAATGGTTTTGATATCCTGTTTTATTATGGGAGTACAGTATTTATTTTCTGGTTAATATTCAAATTTAAAATGCTTCTTGCACTGTTTTTAATTCTCTTTTTAAACATGTTGTGGATTAGCAACATGCTTTTTTCTGCAGTCTTTTCATATTTTTTGCATTGAGTTTTTATTACTTTACAAGTAGCAAAATGCTGAATAAGTTTGCTTATGCTTGTTTTTCTTTTTAAGAAGCACTTTAATCTAGTATGCCTACCGCTAACACAGACTTGTCAAATATTTTCAATAGAGTAAGTCATTCCATTATTAATTTGCCCTATGGCTCAAGACTTAACCTTATATCCTAGACAAATTGGATTTTTTAATAAAGGGGTAGGAAGTATAGCATAATAATAAATATTTAAATAGACATTTTGAAAGATATGCTGCAATGGTTTGCAATGAGTGTAATGTCGAGAAACAGGAATGTAATGGCCAAAGAGCAAATACACACAAAAAAGGATTTCCTTGTTCACTCGTTTAATAATTAATAGATTTCTGCATAGATATTTTTGTCATATAATTCTGTATCTGTTTTGATTGGTCACCTATGATGTGTTTTATTTTTTAATGTCAGTTGGTATAATTTTTGCTTTTCTTTTTTCTATTTTATTGCTCCTGTACACTAGTCAAATTATTCTTTTAATGTAAATTGTAAGAAGGAAGAAAAAACATAAGTCTAAATTATATAAATAAGTAATTAATTACAAAGCACTATTTTTGTAAGTGATTTCTTCTGCTAATTGGAATCTTTATATAACATAAAATCTTTGAATATCTACTGCCTCTCCTTATTCTGTAATAAGTCAGTGTTTTTCCCAATGTGTTTCAAAGGCTTAGGTGAAATAAAGCTATTCCATTATCCACAAATACTGAATTTAGCACATAACCCTTTAGAACTTAACTTTGTTTCAACAGATGAAAGAATGCTGTGCAAGAGTAAAGATTCTTTTTTACTTTCAATTTACAAAGGGCTTGAAAGGTTTTTTTGAATTTTAGATCAGTTATGTGTGTAAAAGCAAGTCAAATATCTCTGTCATATTTTGACAATGTACTTATTTCTTTTTGCACTTTATTTTGCTAATATGCTTAATGCTTTCATTAAATGGATTTGAATCCGTTTTTTGGCATTTATTTGGTGAGTTTTATGGAAAGACAGTTCCGCATCACCAAATTTATACACATGAAAGGCCTGGTATGCATATGATTCTTTCTTTTTGAAGTGAATTTGCCATTTGGGAGCATGAGAAAAACAACAAATGACATTCATACATCATTTAATGTGGATGAGATTAAATTGCTATTGTCAGTCACCTAGAGGGATCTCTATAAACACCAGCTTTTTTAGCACAGTGCATTTTGCAGCAAATTAGCGCCTTTCACAGATGCTAAGATTGGAGGCACCACTCAGGCTGCAAAAAAGATGACACTGCCCAAAGGCTTGGCTCATTTTTGCATGTGCTTGCAAAGCTGCTGAAAAGCCATTGCTCATTTCAGATTACTCAGAGTCATCATGACTTCAGTTGATGCCAAAATAGATTTAAAGCAGGTTGGAAATACAATTTCATACGTCCGCCATATTACACAAAGATTCTTTCATTCCTTATTCACATGTCTCCTCAGACGTAATGGAGAAAAAAAAGCAAAACACTAACAATAATGATACAGCACAGCCTCCGCTAACACTATTATACCTTATCACCATCAGATGATATATACAAGAAACATTCATGTGATTGTCAGTGAAAGCAGCTATTTAGTAACCTTATGACCTGAGGATGAAAACTGTCCCAGAATCTGTTTGTGTGAGACCGCATAGTGCTGAACTGTTTTCCAGAACGGAGGTGAGAGAAAAGTGACAATGCAGGAAGCCTAATATTTTAATTTATTTTATTTTTTTTTTGCCTTTCCAAATTGTATTTTAAAGGGAAATCAAAATTGGGAGATTTAAAAAGTATTCATACCCTTTGTAAATATAAGTGTCATTTTGTGTGGTGTGTTACCTTTCTACCTTACCAACTCACCCAGTTTGCTGTGTAAGAAAATGGGTGGATCACCAGGTCTCAGTTAATTAATGAGGATGATCACCCTTCTCTCACTAAGGTTCAGTAGAATAGTAGAGATATTTCATAAGGCAAACCAAAAAGGAAGCAAAGGAGCATTCAGTGTAGTCCTTTTCATGGAAATAACCTAATACTACAACCACACCACTTAGATCAGACTGCCCTTCTAAATGTAGTTGCTGAACAGGAATGACACTTTTCAGAATGATTCCTGTGTTGCCAATTATCACTCTGATTGAGCTGCAGTAGTCAGTAATGTTGGATGGAGAGGATACTCATGGTTCAACAATCTCCAAAGTATTGTATATTTATGAAGAGGGCAATGACAAAGTCCTAAGTGAAAAAAAACAGATTCTTGCCCATAAAGAATTGGCACATCACTTGGAAGATGCTGTAAAAAATGTGGCGGAAAGTAATGTGGTCTGATGAGACTAAGGTGTAACTTTTGGGCTTAAATATTGTGTGTTGTGTAAATCTAACAGTGTACATCAGGCAAGTAACCCTGTCTCCACTGTAAAATGTGGTGGTGGCAGCATTATGTTGTGAGGATGCTTTTCAGCAGTGGGGACTGGTAGTCTGGTCAGGATTGTTAGGAAGATGAATACTGGACACTAAAGACAGATCCTGGAGGAAACCTCTCCCTCCCTCTGCTAGAAAGCTTTAAATGGGGAGTAAGTTTGTCTTTTAACTGGAGAGTGACCCCAAGAACATTGCCATAGCAACAGTAGAGTTGCTTAAAAGGAATAATAATGATGTCCTTGAGTGGTCTAGTCACAGACCTGCACTTAACCCCAACAAACATCTGGGGCCAGATGTAAAAATTGCTATGTACCACTCTCCCAGCTGCAAACTGAACCAAGATGGAAGCACTGTGAGGTGATAACATTTAGCTATGCACCGCACTGCCAGGTCTGAATTATTGTCAATATTGCGGAGGTCTGTCTGGGAGGTCAATTTTTAGAGTCATTAATCAAAGTAATGGGTGCATGTTAGGCCACTTTGAGGGGAAAAAAGTAATACTATATTATGGTACTTTTCTGTCGGGAACATACAGTATATTCTATATTGTAGTAATTTTTTGGGTAAATATATAGCCATAGGGCGGCACGGTGGCGCAGTGATAGCGCTCCTGCTTTGCAGTTAGGAGACCCGAGTTCGCTTCCTGGGTCCTCCCTGTGTGGAGTTTGCATGTTCTCTCTGTGTCTGCATGGGTTTCCGCCAGGTGTTTTCCTCCCACAGTCCAAAGACATGCAGGTTAGGTGCATTGGTGTTCCTAAATTGTCCCTAGTGTGTGTGTGTGTGCCCTGTGGTGGGCTGTCACTCTGCCCAGAGATTTGTTCCTGTCTTGTGCCCTGTGTTGGCTGGGATTGGCTCCAGCAGATCCCCGTGACCCTGTAGTTAGGATATAGCGGGTTGAATAATGACTGACTGACTGTAAGTAAATGTACCCTTTATAAAACACTAAAATGTACCAAAAAACTATGTCATTTAGAGGGTCTGTTTCTTTTATTAGGAATAATGGAAAATTATGCAAGTGGACTGAGTGTCAGTACACTTTTTAACATGAAATTCAAAGATATCATCAAATTCATAAATGTAAAACATAAATACATTTCAGTTAATTAATGACAGTTAAGTAATTTTGTTTTTTGCCCTGAGAAAATGAAGAGTCTTGTTGGTTGTGGCTAGAGGCTTTGAGGTGGGCTGTCTTTTAATTAAAAGAGAGGTGTAGTATTGAATGGAATTACCAGAATTTACATCTACATTCGCATTTGCAACTAAATGCAGCAGCACTGATTCAAAGTGGGAAGCTCCTGTCACATTCTGGGCTCTGTGTTGCAAAGTAAAATCAATAAGCATGTCATTGCCAAACATACTCTATTCTTAAACTTGTAGAAACAATTTTGGAATCTTTCAACAATAGGTAAAAACACAAAAGAAAACTTAATTAATCTTCAACCAAACTCAACTCTATTTCTCTTATCTCAGATTTAACAAAATTCAAAGGCATATTCTTCAAAACTGGTCTACTCAAGAGGGTTGTATACGTTACCTTCCAGACAGATCAGAAAGACAGAAACATCACAGCCAGGGAAAGACTTCTGTCATTAAGGATGAAGCACTTATAAAGACATTTATCATTGTGAGATATAAGACTTGCGTGTTAAGATAGTTGATATTCAGCTTCTCCAGCAAGTGTGTTTTCATTGTAACTAATCCCTAGGAAACGAAAGCTCAGCTGTCTTTGCTACATGCATCACACTGTGTATAAAATCTAAATTTATTGGTATTTGTTTGATAAGTGGTCTGTGGCATGGGCCACGATTTAAATACAATTCATGTCCCAAGAGTGTGCAAGCTGAGAGTGGGTACAGATGCGTGTATGACAGCACTGCTCTGGGGTTCATTGTGGTGCTTGGCTGATCGTGCACTCACGTGGATCAGTCACGTGCTGCATTCATGCCTTGGTGTGGGCAGAGGATCCCAGTTGTGTTCAATCAGGCCAACATAAGAGGAGCCTGTACAGCTGTGAGGTACAGGTAAAGAGAAAGGAATGAAAGATTGGGACAGAACGAGAACAGAAAAGAGAGCCAGACATGGATTGATGGAAAAAACTTGGAGGCCGTTGGTAAGCAGAGGGAAGAAGGCGTAGGGCTAATAACTTGGGGACTGAAGAGGGCCACTCAGTTGATTATTTTTTGCTCACTCCTGCATAATGCTGAGAAGTGGCAGCGAGAGTAGGGAGGAGTGAGGCTCAGGGCAGCACCCTGTTGGGAGCCAATGGGATAGTAGGTACCCAAGCCTATGAGAAAAAGGTTGGTTGTGCCTGTTGGCAGGCCTTCTCCTCTGTGTGCTGGATCCTGTGTGGGGTAAACAGAGGAGACATCGGTTTTAGAAAGGAAACACTAGGTCTTGTAAAGGTTTTATGGACCAGATTTTTGCTGCATGATTTTAACCTCACTTTATCTTGCTGAGAAGAGTCGAGTGCCAACTAGGATGGTGCTGAGAAGGGAGGAGAAGGAGATGTTATTGTTTGGAAGGAGAGTCCCCTTCCAATAAAACTTCAGAAATCTGAAATTCTGGTATTTTTTCTCTTTCTCTCCCAAGCTCTGTAACAAAATCATTGGCGGCATCTCTATCAGCACTGGCTCCCTCTCCATGCCTCACAACACTGTGAATGTCAGTCCTCTTCTTAAAATTATCAAAGCAGCCATGGCTGGCTTTAAACACTTCACTTTCTTGGCTCGTTCCTGCCTTGTTTTTCAAAAGATTGGCATGCATCAGTTTTGCCTTTCGCAAATCATTGCCTCCGATACACTATCGCCAACACACTATTTTTCTGTTATCCACACGAAAAAACACAAAATCACGTGAAGATTCACAGAGAGTTATAGCGCGGGTTGTTCACTGAATGCTAGCAACTGGCATACTGACACTCGTGGGAAGTCGTGGCTTTGTCTCAAGAGAGGTAAACAAGGGTAGCGCGTGAGTTATATTCCAAAGAAAGGTTGTATACCAAGCAAAATTTTTCGCGTCCAAACAGGACGTATACCAAGTTGGACTTGTTCCAAAGCGGACGTATACCGAGGTACCACTGTATATGAGTATCAAAGGTTTCAGGTCCAAAAGGCTCCCAGAAGCAAACAGGAGCATGGAAGTGACCTGGACCTTGCCAACTTGTTATTTTTGTTTATTGTACTGTACAGTAGTGTAAAATATCACTCATAAATTTTCATCCTTACATTTTTTTATAAATTTATATTCACAAAACAAATGTTCTACTACAAAATGTTTTCATCATTTTCCTGTGACAGCAATGTATTTCCTGGAAAGAAATGTCTAATGAGATACTGTTACAAAATAATTAGTATTATACAGTTAATGGAAAACAGGGTAAAGTAGGGTGTCTTATACCAAGTATGTGTAATTAACTCTTGGAGAAAGGTAATCACACAGGAAGAATGTAAAATTTAGCAAAATAAAAAGGGGAAAACAGCAAGCCTAGGTGTCCTTGCAGACTACCAACAGAGAACATTAACCTTACCTGGAAAGAATTATTCAACATTCTGGCAAGTTAAAGCCACAGGATCTATTTTTTCAGAGTGCAGGATAAAGTGAAGAATTCTGAATGAGATAATACGTCTACTTTGACCCTTATTGATAAAAGAATTTTAAATATACAGAAGGTAAATATCAGTGGTTTTGGAGGTTAAAAGGTCAGCATTTTTATGACCAGACAGAAGACTAGCTCATGTCGTCATAAATGTCACTGTCAGTTTGGTGATATGCCTCACAGTGGGGATGTATAATTGGACAACTTTCTTTATACTCGATAGTAAGGAGACAAGTGGTGAAGTGGAAATTAAGTTGTAAATGGGTGGGAATCAGAGAAGTCCCTTGGAACTGTACATGGTGGTAGCATAAGATAAGAAGTATGAATGAGGAAATGATCAGGTAGGAAGATGCCAACTGAGGCAGTTCCTTGATAAATAGAGTGTTGCTAGCAGCTTATACAGGACAGTGAACCAACAGATTGAGTCCTATACAGGTGATGAACATGGACAATTGGCTGAGAAAGGGCTGTTGATACAAACAATGAAATCTCAGAGCATCAGAACGTTTTAGCTTTTAGTACAAATGCAGAAAAAAAGTAAATAAGGGCAGTAGATCACACATACGAAACAGAAGGCAGAATGGAATTAAGAAGTATGGTTAAGAAAGAATTAAATTTTGAAAATTTTTTAAATATAACAGCCGAGCCACCGACACTTCTAGTCAAAAAGGGTATATCAAGAAAGCAATACTCAAAGGGCTTGCAGTGTTAAAAACTGATGATAATAAATAAAGTGCCTGATTGATGCAACACAAATCAAGTCAATGTTATTAGAAAGTGATGAGATCAGTACGAAGGAGAAATTAAAAAAGGTGCATGCTCCATTTGTAAAAAGAGAATTTTGGGGTTTAACAATTCAGTTTAGGTTTAGCAAAGGAACATTGACTTGGTGTTTATCAAAGCAGAGAGTGGAGGGATAAACAGCTATTCGGTTCTAGGACAGAAGACTTTAATTGTCTGACTGGGGAAGAAATCACTTATAAGAACAACAAAAAAAATCGGGCATTTCAAAATATAACTAAAATATATAAAGGCATGGACGGGTGTGTTTAAATCAGTGTGTCTGGGATAGAATCAATTATACTCAATTTATAATTTCGTGGTAGCACAAACTTTAATAACCAGATGAGAGTTGTCCCTTACAAACAAAACTGGAATAAGAATGCCAAACTAGTGAATTAGTCTCAATCAACATGAATAAAAATTGTATTGGCAAGCAAAATAGTAAAATATATGAGTAAATTGGGCAACTTAACCAGCAAGTTCACCAACTTTTTTAAAATTGCAAGTTAAGGACTACTATGTCATAGTGTGAAGTGAAACCATCAAGATTAGAATTTATATGGCTGCTTTGTGTACTCCCATGCCTGGGCAAAAGAAGCAGCATGAGACCAAAAATTAAATTTATACTGTATTTCAAAGCATTCTCACATCTGGTAATTGTCAAACCACTTATTGTACCACTCTACAGGACCACAACATGCACTTGAAGAGGTCAATAGTATGTATTGGGTCATGTTTCAGCTATGTTTTTCATATTTTATTGTAAGCAATGTAACTACTTCCTGAGATCTAATAGTAGAAGAATTATTCAGTAATAATGTAAAGGAAACATAAGGTTATAGAGGCCATTAGTCTAACAGAGTAAGCATATTGAAAAAATGATGGTATATTTAACACTCCAGTAAAGTGCCTTTAAAATTTCAAGTGCATCTTATGAACTTCTCATGTAATGAATAAAGCACATGACCCAAAAGGAATTATGAACACTGAAGCACATACTTACTTGGTTTCAGCAGTGAAAAGAACAGAAGGAGCCAAAACAGAAATCTCAATACTACATGTCCTCCATACTTAGAATGAAAAACACTGCATGTACAGTCTAATGGTAAAAGAAAAGAGAAGTACATGCTGAAAGCAATTTAAATGATAAAAGCAAAAAGAAAATAGGACATAAATATGCTGTGGCACAAAATGATAGCTATGTCTTTTATCTGATACAGAAGGCAGCTAAGTCTGAAGTAGAGAGAGCACTTGGCAGTAGACACATTGTTTGAAATAAAAGAAGGGAAAAGATTCCATGGCAAGTCCCCCTGAATGTCCATGTTTTGCAGACTATAATGATGTATGCTACCAACAGTAAAGAGTATATAGACTTTGATTATGCACTAATCAAGCATTAGTGTGGAAAGATGCGAGTTCTGTTTAAAGCACAGATAAACAAGAATTACGACTGATGGTCTATTCGAGTCATATAAATCTAGATATAGCTGTAATAAAAGCATGAATTATAAACAATAGTGTCATTATGTTAATTTAAATAAAAATATCAATCTGTCTATCTGTAGATTTTTTCAGATTATGTACCCTGTACAATAATAATAATAATAATAATGGTTGCTCTGTACAATTACCTTGTAGTGATGCATGCTGTTATATAAAACAAAAATTGATTGATTGACAGTAGCAAAAGTAAATATACCTATATTTCCATTAAAGTATTTTTCTTAGGTATCATCTATTTACTTAAAAAATAATATGATCCATAGAGGAAAATAATGTAAATATTTCAATTTCTACAAAAATATGTGTAAAATATTGAGTACGCCTCTTCACCTGTGTTCTTTTGCAGCTTTTTTACTGACTTATAGGAGATATATATAAGTGCACTTTTTTAGACCAAGAACCCTCCAAAAAGAATATATAAAATATTATATATTATATATAATGAAGCTGTTACCTTATTTTGTGCGAAAATATTTTGTGTTTCTCCCACTGCCCTGAAGTAAAATAGTTCCAAAAAAAATGAATGGTTAAACGAATTCTTCATGCTTTGCTTATTTTTTGCATGCTAATGTTCAAAGTCACATTGTGGTGGACTTGTCAGTTGCACTAAGGACTGCTGAATGAATGTTTGCAGAAAAGCAAAACAGTATTTTCTTTAATTACCATATTGCCACTAATTTAATGCCATCCCAATTATAAAATATAGTTTTCTTTTGAGAATATAATGTAAGTATACTTGCACACAGTTAGCTGATGCAAACACTTCATTATTCTTGATAGTTATTCCCATTGAGCCATCCTTTATCTGATCCATTTAAACCAGTTCATGTTTATGGGGGTGGGAGCCAGAACTGGATATAATTACTTCTGGATGGGGTACTGGTCCATCTCAGGCATACACACACACACACACACACGCTCCCATACACACACACAGAGTCAATTAATCAGACCTGCACATCTTTAAAATCGAATGGAGATCCAGAAAAATAATGGTAACTTCACACAGATATTAGTCAGACCAATATTTGAATCTAAGAATCTGATTCTACAAGCCAGCACATTACCAACCAGTTATTTCTGTCTTCATATTTTTTGTCTATAAATAAGACAGCTTCTTTTTGTTTCTGCATTTGAAATTGCAGTGCATTAACCTGAAGTGATGTATTTTGGGGAAATAACCCTTTACAGAACACAAAACAGAAGCATCATAAGCAATGTGTGCCTTTTTGTTAAATGATATTCCAATAATCCTTAAGATATGTTTTTATTATTATGTGAACATATCTATGCTGGCACAGTGGTTAACACTGCAGCCTTCTGGGACCAGCATCCTGGATTTGAATCCCACACCTGGTTGCTACTTATTTGGGATTTTTATGAGTACGCCAACATACACAGAGATGTGCATTTTACGTTAATTGGTAATTCAGAATCACCACAAATGTGTTTGTGTATGAGTGGGCCATGCATTGTATGCCATCCTGTTCAGGGACTGTTTTCTGCCTTACCTCCAGTACAACTGGGATTGGTTATAGCCCAAAATGACCCTGGCTTGGATGATGTGACTGAGAATATTATGTTATGTTAGTGAATATTTCTGGTATTGTAACTAAACCTTACAGATTAAAAGAAAACTACATATGAAACTGAGGTATTGTATAGTTCCATCTTTTAAAAACTGATTTTAAAGCCAATTTCCGAATAGCTGCTTAAGTCCCATTATGTGGAGCATTTGCAAGGAAAGGGTGTGTATTTGTAGTCCATAATTTATTCATACATTTTTATTTTTTACATCATTCATATTGTGGCTAGCTATACAAGGCTAAAGATGCCTCAGTTTGTTTTTTAATACATTCTTCATCCCAAGGCATCAAGAGAAAGATGCTCATACAATAAGGAAGATTCAAATGCCTTCCCTAAAGAAAACATTTTTGTATCTTAAAAACATTGCAATACATTAATATGCTACACATATACAGTGTATCTCATACAGCATCCTTTTATTTGTCTTAGCTATTCCACTTAGGCAGGCCTTTTTTGTTGGCTTCACAAAAATATTTCTAAACACTATGCATGTCAAATAAATCATCAAGGAGGAAAACACCAGACTTCCACTTGCTGTGGAGTAGAGACAGTAACATTCATGCAAAATTAATGGCTGCATAAAATATAAAACGGATGACTTACAAAACCTAAATAAATTCCATACAGCATAAAATGCATGCTACTAAAGAGCCACTATCATACTGTGATATACATGTTATGCTCACTCAAAGCTGTTTTATGTGTACACAGTTCAGTGCCCATAATCTGCTATTTGTTACAAAAATATATTTAAATACATGTGTAAAACACAGTGGCATTGTCACTTTTCATCAGAACCTGTTTTGCTTCTGGTGTTTAAACTAAATTGTCTGGTCCCATCCAAATGCTAGGGATTGATGCCTGAGAAAACCTTTCTGCAGACGACATTATATTACTTTCATTTTCTTTTCGTTCGTTTTAATATTTTGCCATTATGGTAAGGGTTTCTACAATGCCCATCATATAATCCTTCTTAAACATGCACCTAACCCAGAGATGTCAAACTCAATTTTATTGAGGGCCAAAAATAACACTATATGTACACCTAACATGAGCCAGAATACACAGTGTGATGGACGGCCGGTGTTTCAGTCTGGCCAGGACGTCCCTCAACAGAGGAAAGGAGGAAAAGTAGCCTTTTCAGGGCACTGCATCCCCCAGGATGCTAGATGGCAGCTTCCCTGGACGAAAATGGTTCCCCGGATTCCCTCAGGGCATCATGGGACATGGAGTCCGTTTCATCAGCCCTGTGGGATGCCGTGGGTGCCGCCAGGGGGAGCTCACCAAGAACCTGGGGACAATTATTGGTACAACAACCCGGAAGTACTTCGGAGTCACGAGGACGGAAGCCGCAGTACTTCTGTCATACTTGAAGGATCCGGGTCATGGACTATTTAAAGGACTCTGGGAATACCAGCAGGGAGCCGGAGTTGGGTGGTAGAGGAACGGAGCTGCTGGGAGTAGAGGATTGTATTATTGATTATTGATTTATTATTGGAAGAACTGTGGAGTGTGCGGTGCTTTGTGCACTTTATTGAAGAATTATTATTAAAGAATCTTCTTGGTGCTTTTAACGTGTGTCCTGAACATCTGTCTGGTGGGTTTAACGGGGCAACAGCGCCTCTAGCATCCACAACAGTAACTCATGCAGCACTTTCTTTACAAACAAGACACACAGGTACACCTCTGCTCATCACTACTCAATAATCTACTCTATATCTCTCTTCTCTTGGACATTTCAGTGGGTTCAGGAAAGCTACCAGTGGCCACAGGACTAAAATCAACATTAAATCAAAAAACTAGGCTAGCGCATAAAGTCAAGTGGGAGTGGTAGTCAGGACACATGTGAGAATTTGCAGCTAAAATAAAGTTCATATATTTATCCCTGCAGTAATATGTGTCATGATTGTATGGCACTTGACCATATTAAGAAGCCGGGTGTAAATGTGCTGGTGATGGATCACACAGATCATATTTGGACTTAAGAAAGAATAGCAATCACATTTGACACAAGTGGACTTGCAAATGTCTTTTCTATCCACATTCAACAATCAAGTCAGCAGAAAAGAAAAATGAGTGCAGCATGTATAAACTTAATAAGGTTGGAGGCTCAGAAATCACCATGTGATCCATGAATTCGAGCCTCAATGGGAGGAGAGCTATTGCAGAGGAGTGTGATCTGTGACTAAAGTAAACTCTCACCCTAGCAGGTAGTACTGTAATTGGGTAACTGCCCATTTAATGGCTAGAGCATCCAATTCAATAACCGCATACTTTGTTTCTCAGACTAACAGTTACCGGCTAAGATACCTAACAGGGTGCTTCACCCTGTCGATGACCTGGCTCAACATGGCACCAAGGCCGGTGTCCGAGGCATCGGTCTGTAGGAGAAAAGGAATAGAAAAGTTAGGGGATATCAATACAGGAGCAGATGTGGGGGCCTTTTTTAGGCCACAGAATGCAGCTTTAGCCGAAGGATTCCACACCACCATATTGGATGCCTTCTTCTTCATCAGATTAGTGAGAGGTATGGCCCCCTTGAAAAAGTGGGGCACAAACTGGTGGTAGTACCCAGCCAATCCTAAGAAAGCCTGTGCTTGCCTCTTAGTACGTGGCTGGGGCCAATTGTGTATGGAGGCAATCTTTGACCACTGAGGTTTGACTCGCTCATCACCCACCACGTACCCTAAATATCTAGCCTCGGTCAATCTGAAGTGGCATTTTTGTAATGGCTTGTGGGAATAAGTACCAACACCTGACCCCCTAGGTGGAACTCAAGGAGACAGTAGGCTCCAGTTGTACAGCCAGGCCTGTGCACCTTCTTAATGTATCTCACAACCAGTCTCAATTGTATGAAGCGCTCTTTGAGCTCAGTTACATACTCGACCATATTGCAAAAGGGGGGTCTTCTCCTCCTCCCACCCCTCTCACACAAGGTTGAGTAGCTCCCAGGGCTGCCTACCATATAGCAGTTCAAACAGTGAGAACCCGGTGGATGCCTGCAGTACTTCCTGCAAAACAAATAAGACCAAGGGGAGGAGCTGGTCCCAGCCTTTTCTCTCTGTCCGCACTATATTCCTCAATATCTGTCTGGGCATCTGATTGAATCGCTCTACTAATCCATCTGTTTGCAGGTGATAAATAGAGGTGGTGTATGTGGAGGAGCCTGGTGAGCTCCTTGAAGCTGCAGGAAACGAAAGGTGTCCCCTGATCCGTGAGAAAACTCTTTTGAGGATGCCAGCCCGTGAGAAGACCCTTATAAGCTCCCAGACTATTATCTTGGAGTAGCCATCTGTAGGGGTATAGCTTCTGGATATCAAGTGGCATAATCGACCAGGACTAGGATATATTTGTGCTCCCCTGGTGGATGGCTCAAGGGGCCTACTAGGTACATGCCCAGCCGCTCAAAGTGGATTTCAATAATGGGCAAGGACACAAGAGGAGCAGGATCCTGCTAGGGAATCTGGCAAAGTTGGCAATCCGGACAGGATCTACAAAATTGCTGCATGTCCTCATGTATGCCTGGCCAGTAGAAGCAAGCAGTCATGTGCGCTAAAGTCTTTTCAGGGCCCAAACACTCCTGACTAAATGAGTGTGAGCCAAATCACATACTTCCCGCCAATATGGCTGGGGAACAAGGAGCTTATTCCAAATCCTGTCCTGGGTCTCCATCACCCAGTACAACAGATCATTTTCAAGTATGAAGTGGGGCATAGGAGGTTTGGAAGTATTGGTGGGGTCTTTGTTAACAACCATGACTGCATTCCTGGTGTGTTTCAACAGTTCAACAAATCGTTGTTCCACTGCTTGTGCTTAAACAAGTTGGGCAGTTGGTGAAAATGACCCTGTAGAGAAGCAAGTGTATCAACAGTGGCGTCCACAGGACCTGCAGTGACCTGTAATAAGGTGTTTGGATCTGTTTCCGGCTCCGACAACTCTTCATCATGCACTAGGTCCGCTGGGTCATACTGGGTATCCTCCCCCTTACCTGCTCTCTTGCTTGGCGAAGACTCCTTTTCAGACGTTTGGCCTTCGTCCATCATCAGGCTTGTTGGGCCTGTCTGGCATGGGTCCGGGTTGGGTTTCTTTTGGTACCAGTCTCTTCAGGGCATAAGAAGGCTTCGGAAGGAACCACCACCAGATGCATTTTGCTTAGTTGCCCCTGAACCACCATCCAACAGACTGCAGTGGGATAACCCCAAACCTTCACTGTGGACGCAAGTAAGACCATTTTTGGTCATACTGTTCCGACCTGACATAATGGCAGGCAGCCATGGTGACGTTGCTGTCAGAATCATGAAGTGCATTGACCGAGTGTCTGTTCAACCTGACCATGCCTGAAAAGGGAGAAACGAGAGGGTTTACAATATCTTCCATGGTCAGTCCATGGGGTTGTCTCCCTTTGGGCAGCTTGCCACCGCATGTTCCGTTTCCCTGCATCTGTAGCACCTTAGAGGAGGAGGTGATCACTTCCTGTCCCTTGGAAGAGTCTCTGCGTCCCTTCTGGGGCTCTCGCTTTGGCTGCTCTGACTAGGACGGGTGCGGCATTCCAACCTCGAGTCGCTCTTTCCGACTGGCTGAGCGGTGACACTCGATGATCTCAACCAAGGTCTTTATATTCACCTGGGGTTGTCTACGTACTGGGCGTACTAGATGCTCATTGAGGGCATGGATCAAAAAGTCAGCAGTGGCAATCTCAACAATCCTCTCTGGAGTATTCTCAGCCAACCTTAGCCAGCACGTCATCCACCCCAGAGGTCAAATGCTTGTGCTCTTGTTAGGCATTTGGTGTCAAACCTCCACTTTCGATATTACTGTATTATGCTTGGCAGGTGGGAGTCAATCCATACTGGGTGAGGATCTCTCATTTTAGAGTGGAGTAATCAGCCACCAACTCCGTGTCATAGCTCATAATAGGCACGCTGTGCCTCTCCTACTAGAAAAGATGACTCCACTCTCGCCACTGCCAGTGCTGCCTGGTTGCAGTTCATTTAGATATGAGGAGGTACGCCTTGACATCTTCCTGAGGCCTCATAGGAACCAATAGTTTGCTTGATAGCCCCCATCACCATATCCATGACATGCCTCTGCATTTAATATTTTGGCCTGTCTGGCTTGCAGCTGAATAAGCTGATCTGCCAATTGTTGGACTACTACGGCTAGCCCTACCGGTTTTGCCATTGTTGGTGCCTGACTATCCTGCCGGCTACGCCATGTGTGGTCAGGTGGTGTAAAGACAGTGTCTCAAAAACAAAGAAATGTTGGGATGCCAACTGGGCCGCCCCTTTTATTCGCCTCCAGACAAACTTAAAGTTATGGAGAAAACTGAAAAGGAAATGAGCGACTTTGCGCTGCTCCCCAGACTGGGATTTCTCATAAATAGAAACAGAAATAATTCTTTTCAAATGTTGCTAAGATGGTGCTCCATCCTGCGGTAGGCTCTGGTCTTCATAATACGTCTTCTCCTGGGACTTCCAGGTTTTACAGCAGCCAGACCAGAAGGGGCAGGAACTAGGTGTCCTTAGCGGGCAGTTTCTCTTCACTTTGAGGGAAGAAAAACAAGAAAATAAGGTCAGTGGTAGCCCTCCATCTCGTCTTGAACTGAGCCCCATGGAGGAGTCCTCTGACATGCATGCATGACAACATACACATTTCACACAACTAAGGAAGCTGAAAAGGCCCTAAAAGCACATCTTCCAGACTAAATAAAGCACAATGTTTAATAGTAAGCTGTAGAAAAGATTAAAGATAAAGTGTAGCAGATACTAATTAATATTATAGGTAAATATTTGTATCATACATTTTTCTTTTTATATCAATTAGCTATAGAAACTATACTGATACCATAATACACATATATATTGTAAAAGAAAGACAAGAAGCACATAAAGGTTTGGGGTTTTCCGGCCCCATATACTGTAAAGAGTCACTGATTGCTGTCATACACATACAAGCAATATCATAACACACTCCGCCGGCATGACGGAGGGGGGAACATTTAAGCAGAGGGACCGGAAATGGAAGCATGGGCTGATGGGAAAACCGAGGTGGATAGTGGGACTGCTGACGTCATCGGGGTGAGACAGGGGAAAGGTGGAAGTGGCGTGTTGTTTTCTCCGTGATTAGGAGGACTCATGGCGGCAGTGCATCTTTCTTCCTGTAGAAATAGAGAGAGAGAGGTTAGTACCCCGCCATTCCCGTCTGGCATATGATGTCGTGTTACCTTTTGGATCGTTCCGTGGCTCCCTAGTCACACGTGCGTGACAATATATATATATATATATATATATACTGTATATATATATTGTGATGGATGGCCGGCTACATATTCTGGCCCTCACCCCCAGGCCGCCAGGAGGAGCTCTCCCAACAGCATGATCGTGCCCCGAGTTCCAGCAGGGCCTTATGGACTATGTAGTGTTTATACACAGCCCTGCTGGATACCTTGGGAGCCACCGGGAGTCGCTGTAAGGGGGCTCGTGAGCTCTTATGTGCCCTATAACCCGGGTGTACGTCACGGTCACGTGACAGGAAGGAGCAACATGCTCCCGGGGTGAAGAAAAGAACTGTTTACCCTGACCCGGAAGGAATAAAGACTTGTGGGTATTGGACAGGAACACCTCCGGGTCAGGGTGTATAAAAGGACTGTGGGAAAGCCCAGACAAGGAGCTGAGCTGGGAGGTAGGGTGGTGAAGTGTCTGGGCGAGGAGGAAAGAGTATTGAGAGTAGTATTGTGATTTATATGAGTAGTGTGGTGTGTAGAGTGCTTTGTGCACGTTATTGTTATTTAATAAAGAAGTCTTGGACTTTTATCCAGTGTATGGAGTGGTACCTGAGGGTTCAAGAGGTGGACAAAGACCTCTACTGCTACATTGGCGTAGTCGGCAGGATCCCGGTTCGTCCAAGTGGACCGGAACCTGCATTTAAAAACAAATTTTGTGGTGGCAGAAACCCTAGGAAGGTCCCTCTTGAACGCATGGAGGTGCAGACACCACTCATTACCGAGAGCGCTGCAACTGCAAGCCGTGCTGAACTGCACACCACGATGGGGAAGAAATCGGGGAAAAAGACAGGGTCTCTCCAGAAGACGTCCGTCCAACCCGATGCTGCGAAACATGTGGGCTTACCTGACAGGCGGTGAGGAAGAGCAGGCATGGATTAAAGCAGAGCAAGCCCGGGTGGGGCGGCACCCGGAACGTTGTAGAATCGCCCCTCCAGAAGATTATTATAAGGAGCTGGAACTGGATCGTCGATGTTCCAAGGTAGGTGCCAAGAAAGCATCCGAACCGCTGGAGACTTTTTATTCGTGCTTTGCAGAGTCCTTTCTACAAAGAACAGACGCCTGCCTCATACCTAGGCAAGATGGCTGCGAGACGGAGAAGCTGGACCAGTCTAGGTGTCTGCAGGGGAAAAGCCCATTTGACGAGAGCGACCACATGACCTCGCGCAATGGACGCTGGGAAGGTGAAGGTCACTTTGGGTCCTTGGGTGAGGTCATTCGTTCCCTGACGGGTCCGAACCCCTTGAAAGGAAGGGGGGAGGCGTACAGAGCAGCGCCAAGTTTAATAAAAGGTAAAAAGGAGCGGGAAGTGACTGAACGACCCTCCGACAAATTAAATGAGGATTACAGTCGGCCGGTAGCGGCCACCCGTTCCTCTAAAGACTCCATGTCCCAGGAGCCCTTGCGGTCACCAGCAGAACACGTGCCAGATGTGGACGTGTCCATTGGCTCCCGGCCGGAAGGTAAGGAGAACGTGGAAGCTACCTTGCCTCCGGCCGGACTAATTAATTATATGACTGTGCGGGATCTCGAAGAGGTGCTCGAGCCTGTAATGGGTTTCATTCAGGGGATCGAGGACCTGAAGAGACGTTTGGAGGAGCTGGGAGCCACAGTCGAAGCGCTGCTGAAGAGACTGTATGAATACCTGTGGCAATTAGGCATAGAAGCCCCAGTCTTGCGTGATGCATCGGTATAGGTAAGCCTAAACTGTACTGAATATAATAAGGGGACACAGTGCGATCCGACACCGCAATTAATAAGTAGCGGGTGTCAAAGCGCTGTGAACCCGACAGTAGAGCGTGGCACGATGACCGAGTGGTCGGGGGGAGGAAAGAACTCGGGGCATGCGTATGACGCGGCCTCCCGAAGTGATTCGGACCTCAAAACCCCGACCCGCGTGATGAGGGAGTTATCGTTGGTTACCAGAGGGGCGGGGGAAGTGCCGATCTCCCCGGTACAGCTAAACAGTGCTGTTACCCGGAGCGATGCGGTACTAATGACGCCGCCTCCGAAACAACATAGAACAACGGGCGTGCAAACAGCAAAGAGGCTCTCTCTTCTCCATAGAGAGCCTCAAGCTGAGCACAAGCCCCAGAGAAAGCAGGAGATCCCCGAAATAAACCGCGGGTCTCCTGACAAGGTAAAGAAAAGGGCTGAGAGCAGCAAAGCGGCCGTAAACCCCTCCTTAGTGGAGGAAAGGGTGGAGCTAACTGAATTCCCGAGGTGTTTCAGGTCCCAGGGAAGAAGACCACCGGGAGGACAAAGGCGTTGCTACCACTGCCATCAGCCGGGCCACGTTTGGCTTAGTTGTCCTCGGAGGACAGGGGAATGGAGGGACAGTGGATACACCGTTCCCCCTAGGTTCTCTGGGGGGTCTAGACAGTGTAGCCAAGGCCCGACTGCCGCATCCTCCTGGAGGAGGACGTCCCTCACGGGGATCGACGCTCCGCCCCAGTTGTCGTTGCTAAGGGGGGGGAACTGTGATGGATGGCCGGCTACATATTCCGGCCCTCACCCCCAGGCCGCCAGGAGGAGCTCTCCCGACAGCATGATCGTGCCCCGAGTTCCAGCAGGGCCTTATGGACTATGTAGTGTTTATACACAGCCCTGCTGGATACCTTGGGGGCCACCGGGAGTCGCTGTAAGGGGGCTTGTGGGCTCTTATGTGCCCTATAACCTGGGAGTACGTCACGGTCACGTGACAGGAAGGAGCGACGTGCTCCCGGGGTGAAGAAAAGAACTGTTTACCCTGACCCGGAAGGAATAAAGACTTGTGGGTATTGGACAGGAACACCTCCAGGTCAGGGTGTATAAAAGGACTGTGGGAAAGCCCAGACACGGAGCTGAGCTGGGAGGTAGGGTGGCGAAGTGTCTGGGCGAGGAGGAAAGAGTATTGAGAGTAGTATTGTGATTTATATGAGTAGTGTGGTGTGTAGAGTGCTTTGTGCACGTTATTGTTATTTAATAAAGAAGTCTTGGACTTTTATCCAGTGTATGGAGTGGTACCTGAGGGTTCAAGAGGTGGACAAAGACCTCTACTGCTACAATATAATATATATATATATATATACTGTACATATATGTAGTATACTGTAGCTGGCAAAATAACTCTGTAATCCCATTTTAAACACTTTATATACTACTCGCTTTGAATTACTGCTAGCTCTGCCATTCTAACTTTACAATTTGAATTTCAAATATAAATTTATTTTTTATATATGTTTTTTGTTTCTTATTTATTATTCTCCACTTTTTCTTATTTTAATTAATTAGATTATTTGCTCTATTAAATGAGGTTTATTAGCAGCATAAACCTGATACTTCACTCATCATAAAGAAAATATGAACAATATTGTTATTATTTGGCCCCAATTTATAATGTTAATATGCTAGAATTCAACAATTTCCACACATATTAACTGCTGAGTGTGTTAATAGTGTGACAAACAATGAAATGATAATATTGAATATGCAGATAAACATTTTATTGTACTTTGTTCACATGAGTATACTATTCTACTACTACTTCTTTAGGAATTATCTGTATGAAGTGTATTTTTAAATTGTAACTTTATAATTTCTCTGCTACTGTTTTTTTAGTGCTAATACAATGGTCTCTCTCTCTTTGTAAATGCAATAAACTGTATAATTTTAATTACCGCTGTACACAGTTATAACTAATAAGCCATAATGCAACATTAAGCATTGTTATACAGCTTATAGGCAATTACTTTGAACATTATTTTATATTACTAGATCTGTATCACTATATGTACATTGTACATGAACATTTGCACACTACTGGGCAATTAATAAATCTTTACTTTTTAGATGTACCAGGTTCCCATACTTGAAAGGAAAAGTAACAATACTATTTTATTCAAAAAACTCTTCACTTTTATAATGTTTGGGGTAGGCTTGTTAGCTTCTGGTGTGCCATACCTGATGGCATATAAGAAGATTAAATCCTTGAAATGTTAAATTTTAGCCTCATTTGCGAAGGCAACACTGGATGAGATGTAAGCGGTATCAAGCTGAATTGTTTTCAACTACTTTCTTCCTTAACCACATCATTGTTTGAGATATAGAAACTTGCAGAGTTTAACATATTACCTCCCCATAAATAGTTACAAGAAAGTAGGACAAAATACAAATCTTTAGTAAAACTCCAAAAAGAACTTCTTCTTCTTCTTTCGGCTGCTCCCGTTAGGAGTTGCCACAGCCAATCATCTTTTGCCATATCTCTCTGTCCTGTGCATCTTGCTCTGTTACACCCAGCACTTGTGTCCTCTCTCACCAAATCCAGAAACCTTCTCTTAGGCCTTCCTCTTTTCCTCTTACCTGGCAGCTCTATCCTTAACATCCTTCTCCCAATATACTCAGCATCTCTCCTCTGCACATGTCCAAACCAATGCAATCTCGCCTGTCTGACTTTGTCTCTCAACCGTCCAACTTGAGCTGACCCTCTAATGTACTCGTTTCTAATCCTATCCATCCTTGCCACACCCAGTGCAAATCTTAGCACCTTTAACTCTGCTACTTCCAGCTCTGTCTCCTGCTTTTTGGTTAGTGCCACTGTCTCCAACCCATATAACATAGCTGGTCTCACTACAGTCCTGTAGCCCTTGTTGATACCCATCTGTCACAAATTACTCCTGACACTCCTCTCCTCCCATTCCACCCTGCCTGCACTCTCTTTTTCACCTCTCTTCCACAATCCCCATTACTCTGTACTGTTGATCGCAAGTATTTAAACTCATCCACCTTCGCCAACTCTACTCCATGCATCCTCACCATTCCACTGACCTCCCTCTCATTTACACACATGTATTCTGTTTTGTTCCTACTGACCTTCATCCCTCTCCTCTCTAGAGTGTATCTCCACCTCTCCAGGGTCTCCTCAACCTGCTCCCTACTATCGCTACAGATCACAATGTTATCAGCAAACATTATAGTCCACGGGGACTCCTGTCTGATCTCGTCTGTCAACCTGTCCATCACCATTGCAAATAAGAAAGGGCTCAGAGCTGCCATTTTTTTTCAATGTGGGTACAGCAATGCGCTGTATCAATGCATTCTCCTAACCTCTCTCTCTCTCTCTCTCTCTCTCTCTCTCTCTCTATTGTGCCTACATGACCACACAGTAATATCCAAACTATTCCAAAGTGACGTTTGCTCTGTTTTGTGTTTTTTGTATCTCACACCTTCATACACCTTTATCGTAAGAGCATCACTTATCTACGATGGAGCGTTCGATCAGAAGAAAATATGAAGCTGGTTTTAAATTAAATGTAGTTGGAGTAGCGAAAGAAATTGGTAATTGCGCTGCTGCAACAAACTTCGATGCGCCTTAGAAACTGATTTGAAATTGGAGGAGGCAAGAAGATGTAAAAAAAAAAAATTTAAGTGTCGCATTTTTGAACGGGTGCATAAGTCGGGTATGATTTTATGATTGATTTTTCGGGTTTCAAGACCCGACTTATACCTGAGTATACACGGTATACAGATATCTTCAGTAATATTTTGACTGGTTAAAACTGCATTTTAGATATCACAAATTACATTTTGTGTACCTTTAATTCAAACATATTAAAGATGATGTGTTAATCTAATCTTGACTATTCAAAATGTAATTATAGACATCTATAATTAAAAACTTCCTACAACTCAATACAAAAAAATCCTCCATTTTTGTTAGTCTAATTGGTATTACAGGTATCTCCACTTTGAAGTCTTACTAGTGCAAGGTCATCATTAAAAAAACTGATCCAAATCAAGACATTGATCTACTTTTCACTGAAGGTATCCACATAGGCTTTTTCTTTTTATTGTTGGTTTTACTAAGGAGAAAATTTACACACAGTTCAACACTGTTTTACTAAAAGCACTATAATTAAAGTTCTTTAAGTTATTTTGAAGAGTTTAACATTACTATTAAAACTTTTGGTTCTGTGTTCTTAAAACAGTTTAATTGCTGTCACTTGTTAGTCTTGTAATTTAATATTGTATATTTTATTACAACAACAACAACATTTATTTATATAGCACATTTTCATACAAAAAGTAGCTCAAAGTGCTTTACATAATGAAGAAAAGAAAAATAAAAGACAAAGTAAGAAATTAAAATAAGACAACATTAGTTAACATAGAAAAGGAGTAAGGTCCGATGGCCAGGGTGGACAGAAAAAACAAAAAAAACTCCAGAAGGCTGGAGAAAAAAAATAAAATCTGTAGGGGTTCCAGGCCACGAGACCGCCCAGTCCCCTCTGGGCATTCTACCTAATATAAATGAAATAGTCCTCTTTGTAGTTAGGGTTCTCACGGAGTCACTTGATGCTGATGGTCATACAGACTTCTGGCTTTTAATCCATCCATCATTGTTGGAACATCATGGTGCTTTCGGTAGATTTGCGCCACCACCAACAGGACACCGGAAAAG